>NW_027633123.1:0-52076 GCF_053919585.1 Euprymna scolopes
AAATTGTAATTTCTTCTGCCTTTCTTCATACTCAAATTGTAATTTCTTCTGCATTTTTCTATGTTAAAATTGTAATTTCTTCTGCCTTTCTTCATGTTCAAATTGTAATTTCTTCTGCCTTTCTTCATGTTCAAATTGTAATTTCTTCTGCATTTTTCTATGTTAAAATTGTAATTTCTTCTGCCTTTCTTCATGTTCAAATTGTAATTTCTTCTGCATTTTTCTATGTTAAAATTGTAATTTCTTCTGCCTTTCTTCATGTTAAAATTGTAATTTCTTCTGCCTTTCTTCATGTTCAAATTGTAATTTCTTCTGCATTTTTCTATGTTAAAATTGTAATTTCTTCTGCCTTTCTTCATGTTCAAATTGTAATTTCTTCTGCATTTTTCTATGTTAAAATTGTAATTTCTTCTGCCTTTCTTCATGTTCAAATTGTAATTTCTTCTGCATTTTTCTATGTTAAAATTGTAATTTCTTCTGCCTTTCTTCATGTTCAAATTGTAATTTCTTCTGCATTTTTCTATGTTAAAATTGTAATTTCTTCTGCCTTTCTTCATGTTCAAATTGTAATTTCTTCTGCATTTTTCTATGTTAAAATTGTAATTTCTTCTGCCTTTCTTCATGTTCAAATTGTAATTTCTTCTGCCTTTCTTCATGTTCAAATTGTAATTTCTTCTGCCTTTCTTCATGTTAAAATTGTAATTTCTTCTGCCTTTCTTCATGTTAAAATTGTAATTTCTTCTGCATTTTTCTATGTTAAAATTGTAATTTCTTCTGCCTTTCTTCATGTTCAAATTGTAATTTCTTCTGCATTTTTCTATGTTAAAATTGTAATTTCTTCTGCCTTTCTTCATGTTCAAATTGTAATTTCTTCTGCATTTTTCTATGTTAAAATTGTAATTTCTTCTGCCTTTCTTCATGTTCAAATTGTAATTTCTTCTGCATTTTTCTATGTTAAAATTGTAATTTCTTCTGCCTTTCTTCATGTTCAAATTGTAATTTCTTCTGCCTTTCTTCATGTTCAAATTGTAATTTCTTCTGCCTTTCTTCATGTTAAAATTGTAATTTCTTCTGCATTTTTCTATGTTAAAATTGTAATTTCTTCTGCCTTTCTTCATGTTCAAATTGTAATTTCTTCTGCCTTTCTTCATGTTAAAATTGTAATTTCTTCTGCCTTTCTTCATGTTAAAATTGTAATTTCTTCTGCATTTTTCTATGTTAAAATTGTAATTTCTTCTGCCTTTCTTCATGTTCAAATTGTAATTTCTTCTGCATTTTTCTATGTTAAAATTGTAATTTCTTCTGCCTTTCTTCATGTTCAAATTGTAATTTCTTCTGCATTTTTCTATGTTAAAATTGTAATTTCTTCTGCCTTTCTTCATGTTCAAATTGTAATTTCTTCTGCATTTTTCTATGTTAAAATTGTAATTTCTTCTGCCTTTCTTCATGTTCAAATTGTAATTTCTTCTGCCTTTCTTCATGTTCAAATTGTAATTTCTTCTGCCTTTCTTCATGTTAAAATTGTAATTTCTTCTGCCTTTCTTCATGTTCAAATTGTAATTTCTTCTGCATTTTTCTATGTTAAAATTGTAATTTCTTCTGCCTTTCTTCATGTTCAAATTGTAATTTCTTCTGCATTTTTCTATGTTAAAATTGTAATTTCTTCTGCCTTTCTTCATGTTCAAATTGTAATTTCTTCTGCATTTTTCTATGTTAAAATTGTAATTTCTTCTGCCTTTCTTCATGTTCAAATTGTAATTTCTTCTGCATTTTTCTATGTTAAAATTGTAATTTCTTCTGCCTTTCTTCATGTTCAAATTGTAATTTCTTCTGCATTTTTCTATGTTAAAATTGTAATTTCTTCTGCCTTTCTTCATGTTCAAATTGTAATTTCTTCTGCCTTTCTTCATGTTCAAATTGTAATTTCTTCTGCCTTTCTTCATGTTAAAATTGTAATTTCTTCTGCCTTTCTTCATGTTAAAATTGTAATTTCTTCTGCATTTTTCTATGTTAAAATTGTAATTTCTTCTGCCTTTCTTCATGTTCAAATTGTAATTTCTTCTGCATTTTTCTATGTTAAAATTGTAATTTCTTCTGCCTTTCTTCATGTTCAAATTGTAATTTCTTCTGCATTTTTCTATGTTAAAATTGTAATTTCTTCTGCCTTTCTTCATGTTCAAATTGTAATTTCTTCTGCATTTTTCTATGTTAAAATTGTAATTTCTTCTGCCTTTCTTCATGTTCAAATTGTAATTTCTTCTGCCTTTCTTCATGTTCAAATTGTAATTTCTTCTGCCTTTCTTCATGTTAAAATTGTAATTTCTTCTGCCTTTCTTCATGTTAAAATTGTAATTTCTTCTGCATTTTTCTATGTTAAAATTGTAATTTCTTCTGCCTTTCTTCATGTTCAAATTGTAATTTCTTCTGCATTTTTCTATGTTAAAATTGTAATTTCTTCTGCCTTTCTTCATGTTCAAATTGTAATTTCTTCTGCATTTTTCTATGTTAAAATTGTAATTTCTTCTGCCTTTCTTCATGTTCAAATTGTAATTTCTTCTGCATTTTTCTATGTTAAAATTGTAATTTCTTCTGCATTTTTCTATGTTAAAATTGTAATTTCTTCTGCCTTTCTTCATGTTCAAATTGTAATTTCTTCTGCCTTTCTTCATGTTCAAATTGTAATTTATTCTGCCTTTCTTCATGTTCAAATTGTAATTTCTTCTGCCTTTCTTCATGTTAAAATTGTAATTTCTTCTGCCTTTCTTCATGTTAAAATTGTAATTTCTTCTGCATTTTTCTATGTTAAAATTGTAATTTCTTCTGCCTTTCTTCATGTTCAAATTGTAATTTCTTCTGCCTTTCTTCATGTTCAAATTGTAATTTCTTCTGCATTTTTCTATGTTAAAATTGTAATTTCTTCTGCCTTTCTTCATGTTCAAATTGTAATTTCTTCTGCATTTTTCTATGTTAAAATTGTAATTTCTTCTGCCTTTCTTCATGTTCAAATTGTAATTTCTTCTGCATTTTTCTATGTTAAAATTGTAATTTCTTCTGCCTTTCTTCATGTTAAAATTGTAATTTCTTCTGCCTTTCTTCATGTTCAAATTGTAATTTCTTCTGCATTTTTCTATGTTAAAATTGTAATTTCTTCTGCCTTTCTTCATGTTCAAATTGTAATTTCTTCTGCATTTTTCTATGTTAAAATTGTAATTTCTTCTGCCTTTCTTCATGTTCAAATTGTAATTTCTTCTGCATTTTTCTATGTTAAAATTGTAATTTCTTCTGCCTTTCTTCATGTTCAAATTGTAA
Source organism: Euprymna scolopes (assembly GCF_053919585.1). Lineage (NCBI taxonomy): Eukaryota > Metazoa > Mollusca > Cephalopoda > Sepiida > Sepiolidae > Euprymna > Euprymna scolopes. The sequence continues at coordinate 3,310 of NW_027633123.1, forward strand.
TTTCTTCTGCCTTTCTTCATGTTCAAATTGTAATTTCTTCTGCATTTTTCTATGTTAAAATTGTAATTTCTTCTGCCTTTCTTCATGTTCAAATTGTAATTTCTTCTGCATTTTTCTATGTTAAAATTGTAATTTCTTCTGCCTTTCTTCATGTTAAAATTGTAATTTCTTCTGCCTTTCTTCATGTTCAAATTGTAATTTCTTCTGCATTTTTCTATGTTAAAATTGTAATTTCTTCTGCCTTTCTTCATGTTCAAATTGTAATTTCTTCTGCATTTTTCTATGTTAAAATTGTAATTTCTTCTGCCTTTCTTCATGTTAAAATTGTAATTTCTTCTGCATTTTTCTATGTTAAAATTGTAATTTCTTCTGCCTTTCTTCATGTTCAAATTGTAATTTCTTCTGCATTTTTCTATGTTAAAATTGTAATTTCTTCTGCCTTTCTTCATGTTCAAATTGTAATTTCTTCTGCATTTTTCTATGTTAAAATTGTAATTTCTTCTGCCTTTCTTCATGTTCAAATTGTAATTTCTTCTGCATTTTTCTATGTTAAAATTGTAATTTCTTCTGCCTTTCTTCATGTTAAAATTGTAATTTCTTCTGCCTTTCTTCATGTTCAAATTGTAATTTCTTCTGCATTTTTCTATGTTAAAATTGTAATTTCTTCTGCCTTTCTTCATGTTCAAATTGTAATTTCTTCTGCATTTTTCTATGTTAAAATTGTAATTTCTTCTGCCTTTCTTCATGTTCAAATTGTAATTTCTTCTGCATTTTTCTATGTTAAAATTGTAATTTCTTCTGCCTTTCTTCATGTTCAAATTGTAATTTCTTCTGCCTTTCTTCATGTTCAAATTGTAATTTCTTCTGCATTTTTCTATGTTAAAATTGTAATTTCTTCTGCCTTTCTTCATGTTCAAATTGTAATTTCTTCTGCATTTTTTCTATGTTAAAATTGTAATTTCTTCTGCCTTTCTTCATGTTCAAATTGTAATTTCTTCTGCATTTTTCTATGTTAAAATTGTAATTTCTTCTGCCTTTCTTCATGTTCAAATTGTAATTTCTTCTGCCTTTCTTCATGTTAAAATTGTAATTTCTTCTGCATTTTTCTATGTTAAAATTGTAATTTCTTCTGCCTTTCTTCATGTTCAAATTGTAATTTCTTCTGCCTTTCTTCATGTTCAAATTGTAATTTCTTCTGCATTTTTCTATGTTAAAATTGTAATTTCTTCTGCCTTTCTTCATGTTCAAATTGTAATTTCTTCTGCATTTTTCTATGTTAAAATTGTAATTTCTTCTGCATTTTTCTATGTTAAAATTGTAATTTCTTCTGCCTTTCTTCATGTTCAAATTGTAATTTCTTCTGCATTTTTCTATGTTAAAATTGTAATTTCTTCTGCCTTTCTTCATGTTCAAATTGTAATTTCTTCTGCATTTTTCTATGTTAAAATTGTAATTTCTTCTGCCTTTCTTCATGTTCAAATTGTAATTTCTTCTGCATTTTTCTATGTTAAAATTGTAATTTCTTCTGCCTTTCTTCATGTTCAAATTGTAATTTCTTCTGCATTTTTCTATGTTAAAATTGTAATTTCTTCTGCCTTTCTTCATGTTCAAATTGTAATTTCTTCTGCATTTTTCTATGTTAAAATTGTAATTTCTTCTGCCTTTCTTCATGTTCAAATTGTAATTTCTTCTGCATTTTTCTATGTTAAAATTGTAATTTCTTCTGCCTTTCTTCATGTTCAAATTGTAATTTCTTCTGCATTTTTCTATGTTAAAATTGTAATTTCTTCTGCCTTTCTTCATGTTCAAATTGTAATTTCTTCTGCATTTTTCTATGTTAAAATTGTAATTTCTTCTGCCTTTCTTCATGTTCAAATTGTAATTTCTTCTGCATTTTTCTATGTTAAAATTGTAATTTCTTCTGCCTTTCTTCATGTTAAAATTGTAATTTCTTCTGCCTTTCTTCATGTTCAAATTGTAATTTCTTCTGCATTTTTCTATGTTAAAATTGTAATTTCTTCTGCATTTTTCTATGTTAAAATTGTAATTTCTTCTGCCTTTCTTCATGTTCAAATTGTAATTTCTTCTGCATTTTTCTATGTTAAAATTGTAATTTCTTCTGCCTTTCTTCATGTTCAAATTGTAATTTCTTCTGCCTTTCTTCATGTTCAAATTGTAATTTCTTCTGCATTTTTCTATGTTAAAATTGTAATTTCTTCTGCCTTTCTTCATGTTAAAATTGTAATTTCTTCTGCATTTTTCTATGTTAAAATTGTAATTTCTTCTGCCTTTCTTCATGTTCAAATTGTAATTTCTTCTGCATTTTTCTATGTTAAAATTGTAATTTCTTCTGCCTTTCTTCATGTTCAAATTGTAATTTCTTCTGCCTTTCTTCATGTTCAAATTGTAATTTCTTCTGCATTTTTCTATGTTAAAATTGTAATTTCTTCTGCCTTTCTTCATGTTCAAATTGTAATTTCTTCTGCATTTTTCTATGTTAAAATTGTAATTTCTTCTGCATTTTTCTATGTTAAAATTGTAATTTCTTCTGCCTTTCTTCATGTTCAAATTGTAATTTCTTCTGCATTTTTCTATGTTAAAATTGTAATTTCTTCTGCCTTTCTTCATGTTCAAATTGTAATTTCTTCTGCATTTTTCTATGTTAAAATTGTAATTTCTTCTGCCTTTCTTCATGTTCAAATTGTAATTTCTTCTGCATTTTTCTATGTTAAAATTGTAATTTCTTCTGCCTTTCTTCATGTTCAAATTGTAATTTCTTCTGCATTTTTCTATGTTAAAATTGTAATTTCTTCTGCCTTTCTTCATGTTCAAATTGTAATTTCTTCTGCATTTTTCTATGTTAAAATTGTAATTTCTTCTGCCTTTCTTCATGTTCAAATTGTAATTTCTTCTGCATTTTTCTATGTTAAAATTGTAATTTCTTCTGCCTTTCTTCATGTTCAAATTGTAATTTCTTCTGCATTTTTCTATGTTAAAATTGTAATTTCTTCTGCCTTTCTTCATGTTCAAATTGTAATTTCTTCTGCATTTTTCTATGTTAAAATTGTAATTTCTTCTGCCTTTCTTCATGTTCAAATTGTAATTTCTTCTGCATTTTTCTATGTTAAAATTGTAATTTCTTCTGCCTTTCTTCATGTTAAAATTGTAATTTCTTCTGCCTTTCTTCATGTTCAAATTGTAATTTCTTCTGCATTTTTCTATGTTAAAATTGTAATTTCTTCTGCATTTTTCTATGTTAAAATTGTAATTTCTTCTGCCTTTCTTCATGTTCAAATTGTAATTTCTTCTGCATTTTTCTATGTTAAAATTGTAATTTCTTCTGCCTTTCTTCATGTTCAAATTGTAATTTCTTCTGCCTTTCTTCATGTTCAAATTGTAATTTCTTCTGCATTTTTCTATGTTAAAATTGTAATTTCTTCTGCCTTTCTTCATGTTCAAATTGTAATTTCTTCTGCATTTTTCTATGTTAAAATTGTAATTTCTTCTGCCTTTCTTCATGTTCAAATTGTAATTTCTTCTGCATTTTTCTATGTTAAAATTGTAATTTCTTCTGCCTTTCTTCATGTTCAAATTGTAATTTCTTCTGCATTTTTCTATGTTAAAATTGTAATTTCTTCTGCCTTTCTTCATGTTCAAATTGTAATTTCTTCTGCATTTTTCTATGTTAAAATTGTAATTTCTTCTGCCTTTCTTCATGTTAAAATTGTAATTTCTTCTGCCTTTCTTCATGTTCAAATTGTAATTTCTTCTGCATTTTTCTATGTTAAAATTGTAATTTCTTCTGCCTTTCTTCATGTTCAAATTGTAATTTCTTCTGCATTTTTCTATGTTAAAATTGTAATTTCTTCTGCCTTTCTTCATGTTCAAATTGTAATTTCTTCTGCATTTTTCTATGTTAAAATTGTAATTTCTTCTGCCTTTCTTCATGTTCAAATTGTAATTTCTTCTGCCTTTCTTCATGTTAAAATTGTAATTTCTTCTGCATTTTTCTATGTTAAAATTGTAATTTCTTCTGCCTTTCTTCATGTTAAAATTGTAATTTCTTCTGCCTTTCTTCATGTTAAAATTGTAATTTCTTCTGCCTTTCTTCATGTTCAAATTGTAATTTCTTCTGCATTTTTCTATGTTAAAATTGTAATTTCTTCTGCCTTTCTTCATGTTCAAATTGTAATTTCTTCTGCATTTTTCTATGTTAAAATTGTAATTTCTTCTGCCTTTCTTCATGTTCAAATTGTAATTTCTTCTGCATTTTTCTATGTTAAAATTGTAATTTCTTCTGCCTTTCTTCATGTTCAAATTGTAATTTCTTCTGCATTTTTCTATGTTAAAATTGTAATTTCTTCTGCCTTTCTTCATGTTCAAATTGTAATTTCTTCTGCATTTTTCTATGTTAAAATTGTAATTTCTTCTGCCTTTCTTCATGTTCAAATTGTAATTTCTTCTGCATTTTTCTATGTTAAAATTGTAATTTCTTCTGCCTTTCTTCATGTTAAAATTGTAATTTCTTCTGCCTTTCTTCATGTTCAAATTGTAATTTCTTCTGCATTTTTCTATGTTAAAATTGTAATTTCTTCTGCCTTTCTTCATGTTCAAATTGTAATTTCTTCTGCATTTTTCTATGTTAAAATTGTAATTTCTTCTGCCTTTCTTCATGTTAAAATTGTAATTTCTTCTGCATTTTTCTATGTTAAAATTGTAATTTCTTCTGCCTTTCTTCATGTTCAAATTGTAATTTCTTCTGCCTTTCTTCATGTTAAAATTGTAATTTCTTCTGCATTTTTCTATGTTAAAATTGTAATTTCTTCTGCCTTTCTTCATGTTCAAATTGTAATTTCTTCTGCCTTTCTTCATGTTCAAATTGTAATTTCTTCTGCATTTTTCTATGTTAAAATTGTAATTTCTTCTGCCTTTCTTCATGTTCAAATTGTAATTTCTTCTGCCTTTCTTCATGTTCAAATTGTAATTTCTTCTGCATTTTTCTATGTTAAAATTGTAATTTCTTCTGCCTTTCTTCATGTTCAAATTGTAATTTCTTCTGCATTTTTCTATGTTAAAATTGTAATTTCTTCTGCCTTTCTTCATGTTCAAATTGTAATTTCTTCTGCATTTTTCTATGTTAAAATTGTAATTTCTTCTGCCTTTCTTCATGTTCAAATTGTAATTTCTTCTGCATTTTTCTATGTTAAAATTGTAATTTCTTCTGCCTTTCTTCATGTTCAAATTGTAATTTCTTCTGCCTTTCTTCATGTTCAAATTGTAATTTCTTCTGCATTTTTCTATGTTAAAATTGTAATTTCTTCTGCCTTTCTTCATGTTCAAATTGTAATTTCTTCTGCCTTTCTTCATGTTAAAATTGTAATTTCTTCTGCATTTTTCTATGTTAAAATTGTAATTTCTTCTGCCTTTCTTCATGTTCAAATTGTAATTTCTTCTGCATTTTTCTATGTTAAAATTGTAATTTCTTCTGCCTTTCTTCATGTTCAAATTGTAATTTCTTCTGCATTTTTCTATGTTAAAATTGTAATTTCTTCTGCATTTTTCTATGTTAAAATTGTAATTTCTTCTGCCTTTGTTCATGTTCAAATTGTAATTTCTTCTGCATTTCTTCATGTTCAAATTGTAATTTCTTCTGCATTTTTCTATGTTAAAATTGTAATTTCTTCTGCATTTTTCTATGTTAAAATTGTAATTTCTTCTGCCTTTCTTCATGTTCAAATTGTAATTTCTTCTGCATTTTTCTATGTTAAAATTGTAATTTCTTCTGCCTTTCTTCATGTTAAAATTGTAATTTCTTCTGCATTTTTCTATGTTAAAATTGTAATTTCTTCTGCCTTTCTTCATGTTCAAATTGTAATTTCTTCTGCCTTTCTTCATGTTAAAATTGTAATTTCTTCTGCATTTTTCTATGTTAAAATTGTAATTTCTTCTGCCTTTCTTCATGTTCAAATTGTAATTTCTTCTGCCTTTCTTCATGTTCAAATTGTAATTTCTTCTGCATTTTTCTATGTTAAAATTGTAATTTCTTCTGCCTTTCTTCATGTTCAAATTGTAATTTCTTCTGCATTTTTCTATGTTAAAATTGTAATTTCTTCTGCATTTTTCTATGTTAAAATTGTAATTTCTTCTGCCTTTGTTCATGTTCAAATTGTAATTTCTTCTGCATTTTTCTATGTTAAAATTGTAATTTCTTCTGCCTTTCTTCATGTTCAAATTGTAATTTCTTCTGCATTTTTCTATGTTAAAATTGTAATTTCTTCTGCCTTTCTTCATGTTCAAATTGTAATTTCTTCTGCATTTTTCTATGTTAAAATTGTAATTTCTTCTGCCTTTCTTCATGTTCAAATTGTAATTTCTTCTGCATTTTTCTATGTTAAAATTGTAATTTCTTCTGCATTTTTCTATGTTAAAATTGTAATTTCTTCTGCCTTTGTTCATGTTCAAATTGTAATTTCTTCTGCATTTCTTCATGTTCAAATTGTAATTTCTTCTGCATTTTTCTATGTTAAAATTGTAATTTCTTCTGCATTTTTCTATGTTAAAATTGTAATTTCTTCTGCCTTTCTTCATGTTCAAATTGTAATTTCTTCTGCATTTTTCTATGTTAAAATTGTAATTTCTTCTGCCTTTCTTCATGTTCAAATTGTAATTTCTTCTGCATTTTTCTATGTTAAAATTGTAATTTCTTCTGCCTTTCTTCATGTTCAAATTGTAATTTCTTCTGCCTTTCTTCATGTTCAAATTGTAATTTCTTCTGCATTTTTCTATGTTAAAATTGTAATTTCTTCTGCCTTTCTTCATGTTCAAATTGTAATTTCTTCTGCCTTTCTTCATGTTCAAATTGTAATTTCTTCTGCCTTTCTTCATGTTCAAATTGTAATTTCTTCTGCCTTTCTTCATGTTAAAATTGTAATTTCTTCTGCATTTTTCTATGTTAAAATTGTAATTTCTTCTGCCTTTCTTCATGTTCAAATTGTAATTTCTTCTGCATTTTTCTATGTTAAAATTGTAATTTCTTCTGCCTTTCTTCATGTTCAAATTGTAATTTCTACTGCCTTTCTTCATGTTCAAATTGTAATTTCTTCTGCATTTTTCTATGTTAAAATTGTAATTTCTTCTGCCTTTCTTCATGTTCAAATTGTAATTCCTTCTGCATTTTTCTATGTTAAAATTGTAATTTCTTCTACCTTTCTTCATGTTAAAATTGTAATTTCTTCTGCATTTTTCTATGTTAAAATTGTAATTTCTTCTGCCTTTCTTCATGTTCAAATTGTAATTTCTTCTGCATTTTTCTATGTTAAAATTGTAATTTCTTCTGCCTTTCTTCATGTTCAAATTGTAATTTCTTCTGCATTTTTCTATGTTAAAATTGTAATTTCTTCTGCCTTTCTTCATGTTCAAATTGTAATTTCTTCTGCATTTTTCTATGTTAAAATTGTAATTTCTTCTGCCTTTCTTCATGTTAAAATTGTAATTTCTTCTGCCTTTCTTCATGTTCAAATTGTAATTTCTTCTGCATTTTTCTATGTTAAAATTGTAATTTCTTCTGCCTTTCTTCATGTTCAAATTGTAATTTCTTCTGCATTTTTCTATGTTAAAATTGTAATTTCTTCTGCCTTTCTTCATGTTCAAATTGTAATTTCTTCTGCATTTTTCTATGTTAAAATTGTAATTTCTTCTGCCTTTCTTCATGTTCAAATTGTAATTTCTTCTGCCTTTCTTCATGTTCAAATTGTAATTTCTTCTGCATTTTTCTATGTTAAAATTGTAATTTCTTCTGCCTTTCTTCATGTTCAAATTGTAATTTCTTCTGCCTTTCTTCATGTTCAAATTGTAATTTCTTCTGCATTTTTCTATGTTAAAATTGTAATTTCTTCTGCCTTTCTTCATGTTCAAATTGTAATTTTTTCTGCATTTTTCTATGTTAAAATTGTAATTTCTTCTGCCTTTCTTCATGTTCAAATTGTAATTTCTTCTGCATTTTTCTATGTTAAAATTGTAATTTCTTCTGCCTTTCTTCATGTTCAAATTGTAATTTCTTCTGCATTTTTCTATGTTAAAATTGTAATTTCTTCTGCATTTTTCTATGTTAAAATTGTAATTTCTTCTGCCTTTCTTCATGTTCAAATTGTAATTTCTTCTGCATTTTTCTATGTTAAAATTGTAATTTCTTCTGCCTTTCTTCATGTTCAAATTGTAATTTCTTCTGCATTTTTCTATGTTAAAATTGTAATTTCTTCTGCCTTTCTTCATGTTCAAATTGTAATTTCTTATGCATTTTTCAATGTTAAAATTGTAATTTCTTCTGCCTTTCTTCATGTTCAAATTGTAATTTCTTCTGCCTTTCTTCATGTTAAAATTGTAATTTCTTCTGCCTTTCTTCATGTTCAAATTGTAATTTCTTCTGCCTTTCTTTATGTTCAAATTGTAATTTTTTCTGCATTTTTCTATGTTAAAATTGTAATTTCTTCTGCCTTTCTTCATGTTCAAATTGTAATTTCTTCTGCATTTTTCTATGTTAAAATTGTAATTTCTTCTGCCTTTCTTCATGTTCAAATTGTAATTTCTTCTGCCTTTCTTCATGTTCAAATTGTAATTTCTTCTGCCTTTCTTAATTTTCAAATTGTAATTTCTTCTGCCTTTCTTCATGTTCAAATTGTAATTTCTTCTGCCTTTCTTAATTTTCAAATTGTAATTTCTTCTGCCTTTCTTCATGTTCAAATTGTAATTTCTTCTGCCTTTCTTCATGTTCAAATTGTAATTTCTTCTGCCTTTCTTAATTTTCAAATTGTAATTTCTTCTGCCTTTCTTCATGTTCAAATTGTAATTTCTTCTGCATTTTTCTATGTTAAAATTGTAATTTCTTCTGCATTTTTCTATGTTAAAATTGTAATTTCTTCTGCCTTTCTTCATGTTCAAATTGTAATTTCTTCTGCCTTTCTTCATGTTAAAATTGTAATTTCTTCTGCATTTTTCTATGTTAAAATTGTAATTTCTTCTGCCTTTCTTCATGTTCAAATTGTAATTTCTTCTGCCTTTCTTCATGTTCAAATTGTAATTTCTTCTGCATTTTTCTATGTTAAAATTGTAATTTCTTCTGCCTTTCTTCATGTTCAAATTGTAATTTCTTCTGCATTTTTCTATGTTAAAATTGTAATTTCTTCTGCATTTTTCTATGTTAAAATTGTAATTTCTTCTGCCTTTCTTCATGTTCAAATTGTAATTTCTTCTGCCTTTCTTCATGTTAAAATTGTAATTTCTTCTGCATTTTTCTATGTTAAAATTGTAATTTCTTCTGCCTTTCTTCATGTTCAAATTGTAATTTCTTCTGCCTTTCTTCATGTTCAAATTGTAATTTCTTCTGCATTTTTCTATGTTAAAATTGTAATTTCTTCTGCCTTTCTTCATGTTCAAATTGTAATTTCTTCTGCATTTTTCTATGTTAAAATTGTAATTTCTTCTGCCTTTCTTCATGTTCAAATTGTAATTTCTTCTGCATTTTTCTATGTTAAAATTGTAATTTCTTCTGCCTTTCTTCATGTTCAAATTGTAATTTCTTCTGCCTTTCTTCATGTTCAAATTGTAATTTCTTCTGCATTTTTCTATGTTAAAATTGTAATTTCTTCTGCCTTTCTTCATGTTCAAATTGTAATTTCTTCTGCCTTTCTTCATGTTCAAATTGTAATTTCTTCTGCCTTTCTTCATGTTCAAATTGTAATTTCTTCTGCCTTTCTTCATGTTAAAATTGTAATTTCTTCTGCATTTTTCTATGTTAAAATTGTAATTTCTTCTGCCTTTCTTCATGTTCAAATTGTAATTTCTTCTGCATTTTTCTATGTTAAAATTGTAATTTCTTCTGCCTTTCTTCATGTTCAAATTGTAATTTCTACTGCCTTTCTTCATGTTCAAATTGTAATTTCTTCTGCATTTTTCTATGTTAAAATTGTAATTTCTTCTGCCTTTCTTCATGTTCAAATTGTAATTTCTTCTGCATTTTTCTATGTTAAAATTGTAATTTCTTCTGCCTTTCTTCATGTTCAAATTGTAATTTCTTCTGCATTTTTCTATGTTAAAATTGTAATTTCTTCTGCCTTTCTTCATGTTCAAATTGTAATTTCTTCTGCATTTTTCTATGTTAAAATTGTAATTTCTTCTGCCTTTCTTCATGTTCAAATTGTAATTTCTTCTGCATTTTTCTATGTTAAAATTGTAATTTCTTCTGCCTTTCTTCATGTTAAAATTGTAATTTCTTCTGCCTTTCTTCATGTTCAAATTGTAATTTCTTCTGCATTTTTCTATGTTAAAATTGTAATTTCTTCTGCCTTTCTTCATGTTCAAATTGTAATTTCTTCTGCATTTTTCTATGTTAAAATTGTAATTTCTTCTGCATTTTTCTATGTTAAAATTGTAATTTCTTCTGCCTTTGTTCATGTTCAAATTGTAATTTCTTCTGCATTTTTCTATGTTAAAATTGTAATTTCTTCTGCCTTTCTTCATGTTCAAATTGTAATTTCTTCTGCATTTTTCTATGTTAAAATTGTAATTTCTTCTGCCTTTCTTCATGTTCAAATTGTAATTTCTTCTGCCTTTCTTCATGTTCAAATTGTAATTTCTTCTGCATTTTTCTATGTTAAAATTGTAATTTCTTCTGCCTTTCTTCATGTTCAAATTGTAATTTCTTCTGCCTTTCTTCATGTTCAAATTGTAATTTCTTCTGCATTTTTCTATGTTAAAATTGTAATTTCTTCTGCCTTTCTTCATGTTCAAATTGTAATTTCTTCTGCATTTTTCTATGTTAAAATTGTAATTTCTTCTGCCTTTCTTCATGTTCAAATTGTAATTTCTACTGCCTTTCTTCATGTTCAAATTGTAATTTCTTCTGCATTTTTCTATGTTAAAATTGTAATTTCTTCTGCCTTTCTTCATGTTCAAATTGTAATTTCTTCTGCCTTTCTTCATGTTCAAATTGTAATTTCTTCTGCATTTTTCTATGTTAAAATTGTAATTTCTTCTGCCTTTCTTCATGTTCAAATTGTAATTTCTTCTGCCTTTCTTCATGTTCAAATTGTAATTTCTACTGCCTTTCTTCATGTTCAAATTGTAATTTCTTCTGCATTTTTCTATGTTAAAATTGTAATTTCTTCTGCCTTTCTTCATGTTAAAATTGTAATTTCTTCTGCCTTTCTTCATGTTCAAATTGTAATTTCTTCTGCATTTTTCTATGTTAAAATTGTAATTTCTTCTGCCTTTCTTCATGTTCAAATTGTAATTTCTTCTGCATTTTTCTATGTTAAAATTGTAATTTCTTCTGCCTTTCTTCATGTTCAAATTGTAATTTCTACTGCCTTTCTTCATGTTCAAATTGTAATTTCTTCTGCATTTTTCTATGTTAAAATTGTAATTTCTTCTGCCTTTCTTCATGTTCAAATTGTAATTTCTTCTGCCTTTCTTCATGTTCAAATTGTAATTTCTTCTGCATTTTTCTATGTTTAAATTGTAATTTCTTCTGCCTTTCTTCATGTTCAAATTGTAATTTCTACTGCCTTTCTTCATGTTCAAATTGTAATTTCTTCTGCATTTTTCTATGTTAAAATTGTAATTTCTTCTGCCTTTCTTCATGTTCAAATTGTAATTTCTTCTGCCTTTCTTCATGTTCAAATAGTAATTTCTTCTGCATTTTTCTATGTTAAAATTGTAATTTCTTCTGCCTTTCTTCATGTTAAAATTGTAATTTCTTCTGCCTTTCTTCATGTTCAAATTGTAATTTCTTCTGCATTTTTCTATGTTAAAATTGTAATTTCTTCTGCCTTTCTTCATGTTCAAATTGTAATTTCTACTGCCTTTCTTCATGTTCAAATTGTAATTTCTTCTGCATTTTTCTATGTTAAAATTGTAATTTCTTCTGCCTTTCTTCATGTTAAAATTGTAATTTCTTCTGCCTTTCTTCATGTTCAAATTGTAATTTCTTCTGCATTTTTCTATGTTAAAATTGTAATTTCTTCTGCCTTTCTTCATGTTCAAATTGTAATTTCTTCTGCCTTTCTTCATGTTCAAATTGTAATTTCTACTGCCTTTCTTCATGTTCAAATTGTAATTTCTTCTGCATTTTTCTATGTTAAAATTGTAATTTCTTCTGCCTTTCTTCATGTTAAAATTGTAATTTCTTCTGCCTTTCTTCATGTTCAAATTGTAATTTCTTCTGCATTTTTCTATGTTAAAATTGTAATTTCTTCTGCCTTTCTTCATGTTCAAATTGTAATTTCTTCTGCATTTTTCTATGTTAAAATTGTAATTTCTTCTGCCTTTCTTCATGTTCAAATTGTAATTTCTACTGCCTTTCTTCATGTTCAAATTGTAATTTCTTCTGCATTTTTCTATGTTAAAATTGTAATTTCTTCTGCCTTTCTTCATGTTCAAATTGTAATTTCTTCTGCCTTTCTTCATGTTCAAATTGTAATTTCTTCTGCATTTTTCTATGTTAAAATTGTAATTTCTTCTGCCTTTCTTCATGTTCAAATTGTAATTTCTTCTGCATTTTTCTATGTTAAAATTGTAATTTCTTCTGCCTTTCTTCATGTTCAAATTGTAATTTCTTCTGCATTTTTCTATGTTAAAATTGTAATTTCTTCTGCCTTTCTTCATGTTCAAATTGTAATTTCTTCTGCATTTTTCTATGTTAAAATTGTAATTTCTTCTGCCTTTCTTCATGTTCAAATTGTAATTTCTTCTGCATTTTTCTATGTTAAAATTGTAATTTCTTCTGCCTTTCTTCATGTTAAAATTGTAATTTCTTCTGCCTTTCTTCATGTTCAAATTGTAATTTCTTCTGCATTTTTCTATGTTAAAATTGTAATTTCTTCTGCCTTTCTTCATGTTCAAATTGTAATTTCTTCTGCATTTTTCTATGTTAAAATTGTAATTTCTTCTGCCTTTCTTCATGTTCAAATTGTAATTTCTTCTGCATTTTTCTATGTTAAAATTGTAATTTCTTCTGCCTTTCTTCATGTTCAAATTGTAATTTCTTCTGCCTTTCTTCATGTTCAAATTGTAATTTCTTCTGCATTTTTCTATGTTAAAATTGTAATTTCTTCTGCCTTTCTTCATGTTCAAATTGTAATTTCTTCTGCCTTTCTTCATGTTCAAATTGTAATTTCTTCTGCCTTTCTTCATGTTCAAATTGTAATTTCTTCTGCATTTTTCTATGTTAAAATTGTAATTTCTTCTGCCTTTCTTCATGTTCAAATTGTAATTTCTTCTGCCTTTCTTCATGTTCAAATTGTAATTTCTTCTGCCTTTCTTCATGTTCAAATTGTAATTTCTTCTGCATTTTTCTATGTTAAAATTGTAATTTCTTCTGCCTTTCTTCATGTTCAAATTGTAATTTTTTCTGCATTTTTCTATGTTAAAATTGTAATTTCTTCTGCCTTTCTTCATGTTCAAATTGTAATTTCTTCTGCATTTTTCTATGTTAAAATTGTAATTTCTTCTGCCTTTCTTCATGTTCAAATTGTAATTTCTTCTGCATTTTTCTATGTTAAAATTGTAATTTCTTCTGCCTTTCTTCATGTTCAAATTGTAATTTCTTCTGCATTTTTCTATGTTAAAATTGTAATTTCTTCTGCATTTTTCTATGTTAAAATTGTAATTTCTTCTGCCTTTCTTCATGTTCAAATTGTAATTTCTTCTGCATTTTTCTATGTTAAAATTGTAATTTCTTCTGCCTTTCTTCATGTTCAAATTGTAATTTCTTCTGCATTTTTCTATGTTAAAATTGTAATTTCTTCTGCCTTTCTTCATGTTCAAATTGTAATTTCTTCTGCATTTTTCTATGTTAAAATTGTAATTTCTTCTGCCTTTCTTCATGTTCAAATTGTAATTTCTTATGCATTTTTCAATGTTAAAATTGTAATTTCTTCTGCCTTTCTTCATGTTAAAATTGTAATTTCTTCTGCCTTTCTTCATGTTAAAATTGTAATTTCTTCTGCCTTTCTTCATGTTCAAATTGTAATTTCTTCTGCCTTTCTTTATGTTCAAATTGTAATTTTTTCTGCATTTTTCTATGTTAAAATTGTAATTTCTTCTGCCTTTCTTCATGTTCAAATTGTAATTTCTTCTGCCTTTCTTCATGTTCAAATTGTAATTTCTTCTGCCTTTCTTCATGTTCAAATTGTAATTTCTTCTGCCTTTCTTCATGTTAAAATTGTAATTTCTTCTGCATTTTTCTATGTTAAAATTGTAATTTCTTCTGCCTTTCTTCATGTTCAAATTGTAATTTCTTCTGCATTTTTCTATGTTAAAATTGTAATTTCTTCTGCCTTTCTTCATGTTCAAATTGTAATTTCTACTGCCTTTCTTCATGTTCAAATTGTAATTTCTTCTGCATTTTTCTATGTTAAAATTGTAATTTCTTCTGCCTTTCTTCATGTTCAAATTGTAATTTCTTCTGCATTTTTCTATGTTAAAATTGTAATTTCTTCTGCCTTTCTTCATGTTCAAATTGTAATTTCTTCTGCATTTTTCTATGTTAAAATTGTAATTTCTTCTGCCTTTCTTCATGTTCAAATTGTAATTTCTTCTGCATTTTTCTATGTTAAAATTGTAATTTCTTCTGCCTTTCTTCATGTTCAAATTGTAATTTCTTCTGCATTTTTCTATGTTAAAATTGTAATTTCTTCTGCCTTTCTTCATGTTAAAATTGTAATTTCTTCTGCCTTTCTTCATGTTCAAATTGTAATTTCTTCTGCATTTTTCTATGTTAAAATTGTAATTTCTTCTGCCTTTCTTCATGTTCAAATTGTAATTTCTTCTGCATTTTTCTATGTTAAAATTGTAATTTCTTCTGCCTTTCTTCATGTTCAAATTGTAATTTCTTCTGCATTTTTCTATGTTAAAATTGTAATTTCTTCTGCCTTTCTTCATGTTCAAATTGTAATTTCTTCTGCCTTTCTTCATGTTCAAATTGTAATTTCTTCTGCATTTTTCTATGTTAAAATTGTAATTTCTTCTGCCTTTCTTCATGTTCAAATTGTAATTTCTTCTGCCTTTCTTCATGTTCAAATTGTAATTTCTTCTGCATTTTTCTATGTTAAAATTGTAATTTCTTCTGCCTTTCTTCATGTTCAAATTGTAATTTTTTCTGCATTTTTCTATGTTAAAATTGTAATTTCTTCTGCCTTTCTTCATGTTCAAATTGTAATTTCTTCTGCATTTTTCTATGTTAAAATTGTAATTTCTTCTGCCTTTCTTCATGTTCAAATTGTAATTTCTTCTGCATTTTTCTATGTTAAAATTGTAATTTCTTCTGCCTTTCTTCATGTTCAAATTGTAATTTCTTCTGCATTTTTCTATGTTAAAATTGTAATTTCTTCTGCATTTTTCTATGTTAAAATTGTAATTTCTTCTGCCTTTCTTCATGTTCAAATTGTAATTTCTTCTGCATTTTTCTATGTTAAAATTGTAATTTCTTCTGCCTTTCTTCATGTTCAAATTGTAATTTCTTCTGCATTTTTCTATGTTAAAATTGTAATTTCTTCTGCCTTTCTTCATGTTCAAATTGTAATTTCTTCTGCATTTTTCTATGTTAAAATTGTAATTTCTTCTGCCTTTCTTCATGTTCAAATTGTAATTTCTTATGCATTTTTCAATGTTAAAATTGTAATTTCTTCTGCCTTTCTTCATGTTAAAATTGTAATTTCTTCTGCCTTTCTTCATGTTAAAATTGTAATTTCTTCTGCCTTTCTTCATGTTCAAATTGTAATTTCTTCTGCCTTTCTTTATGTTCAAATTGTAATTTTTTCTGCATTTTTCTATGTTAAAATTGTAATTTCTTCTGCCTTTCTTCATGTTCAAATTGTAATTTCTTCTGCATTTTTCTATGTTAAAATTGTAATTTCTTCTGCCTTTCTTCATGTTCAAATTGTAATTTCTTCTGCCTTTCTTCATGTTCAAATTGTAATTTCTTCTGCCTTTCTTAATTTTCAAATTGTAATTTCTTCTGCCTTTCTTCATGTTCAAATTGTAATTTCTTCTGCCTTTCTTCATGTTCAAATTGTAATTTCTTCTGCCTTTCTTAATTTTCAAATTGTAATTTCTTCTGCCTTTCTTCATGTTCAAATTGTAATTTCTTCTGCATTTTTCTATGTTAAAATTGTAATTTCTTCTGCATTTTTCTATGTTAAAATTGTAATTTCTTCTGCCTTTCTTCATGTTCAAATTGTAATTTCTTCTGCCTTTCTTCATGTTAAAATTGTAATTTCTTCTGCATTTTTCTATGTTAAAATTGTAATTTCTTCTGCCTTTCTTCATGTTCAAATTGTAATTTCTTCTGCCTTTCTTCATGTTCAAATTGTAATTTCTTCTGCATTTTTCTATGTTAAAATTGTAATTTCTTCTGCCTTTCTTCATGTTCAAATTGTAATTTCTTCTGCATTTTTCTATGTTAAAATTGTAATTTCTTCTGCATTTTTCTATGTTAAAATTGTAATTTCTTCTGCCTTTGTTCATGTTCAAATTGTAATTTCTTCTGCATTTTTCTATGTTAAAATTGTAATTTCTTCTGCCTTTCTTCATGTTCAAATTGTAATTTCTTCTGCATTTTTCTATGTTAAAATTGTAATTTCTTCTGCCTTTCTTCATGTTCAAATTGTAATTTCTTCTGCATTTTTCTATGTTAAAATTGTAATTTCTTCTGCCTTTCTTCATGTTCAAATTGTAATTTCTTCTGCATTTTTCTATGTTAAAATTGTAATTTCTTCTGCCTTTCTTCATGTTCAAATTGTAATTTCTTCTGCCTTTCTTCATGTTAAAATTGTAATTTCTTCTGCCTTTCTTCATGTTCAAATTGTAATTTCTTCTGCCTTTCTTCATGTTCAAATTGTAATTTCTTCTGCCTTTCTTCATGTTCAAATTGTAATTTCTTCTGCATTTTTCTATGTTAAAATTGTAATTTCTTCTGCCTTTCTTCATGTTCAAATTGTAATTTCTTCTGCATTTTTCTATGTTAAAATTGTAATTTCTTCTGCCTTTCTTCATGTTCAAATTGTAATTTCTTCTGCATTTTTCTATGTTAAAATTGTAATTTCTTCTGCCTTTCTTCATGTTAAAATTGTAATTTCTTCTGCATTTTTCTATGTTAAAATTGTAATTTCTTCTGCCTTTCTTCATGTTCAAATTGTAATTTCTTCTGCATTTTTCTATGTTAAAATTGTAATTTCTTCTGCCTTTCTTCATGTTCAAATTGTAATTTCTTCTGCATTTTTCTATGTTAAAATTGTAATTTCTTCTGCCTTTCTTCATGTTAAAATTGTAATTTCTTCTGCCTTTCTTCATGTTCAAATTGTAATTTCTTCTGCATTTTTCTATGTTAAAATTGTAATTTCTTCTGCCTTTCTTCATGTTCAAATTGTAATTTCTACTGCCTTTCTTCATGTTCAAATTGTAATTTCTTCTGCATTTTTCTATGTTAAAATTGTAATTTCTTCTGCCTTTCTTCATGTTCAAATTGTAATTTCTGCTGCATTTTTCTATGTTAAAATTGTAATTTCTTCTGCCTTTCTTCATGTTCAAATTGTAATTTCTTCTGCATTTTTCTATGTTAAAATTGTAATTTCTTCTGCCTTTCTTCATGTTCAAATTGTAATTTCTTCTGCATTTTTCTATGTTAAAATTGTAATTTCTTCTGCCTTTCTTCATGTTCAAATTGTAATTTCTTCTGCATTTTTCTATGTTAAAATTGTAATTTCTTCTGCCTTTCTTCATGTTAAAATTGTAATTTCTTCTGCCTTTCTTCATGTTCAAATTGTAATTTCTTCTGCATTTTTCTATGTTAAAATTGTAATTTCTTCTGCCTTTCTTCATGTTCAAATTGTAATTTCTTCTGCATTTTTCTATGTTAAAATTGTAATTTCTTCTGCCTTTCTTCATGTTCAAATTGTAATTTCTTCTGCATTTTTCTATGTTAAAATTGTAATTTCTTCTGCATTTTTCTATGTTAAAATTGTAATTTCTTCTGCCTTTCTTCATGTTCAAATTGTAATTTCTTCTGCATTTTTCTATGTTAAAATTGTAATTTCTTCTGCCTTTCTTCATGTTCAAATTGTAATTTCTTCTGCATTTTTCTATGTTAAAATTGTAATTTCTTCTGCCTTTCTTCATGTTCAAATTGTAATTTCTTCTGCCTTTCTTCATGTTCAAATTGTAATTTCTTCTGCATTTTTCTATGTTAAAATTGTAATTTCTTCTGCCTTTCTTCATGTTCAAATTGTAATTTCTTCTGCCTTTCTTCATGTTCAAATTGTAATTTCTTCTGCATTTTTCTATGTTAAAATTGTAATTTCTTCTGCCTTTCTTCATGTTCAAATTGTAATTTTTTCTGCATTTTTCTATGTTAAAATTGTAATTTCTTCTGCCTTTCTTCATGTTCAAATTGTAATTTCTTCTGCATTTTTCTATGTTAAAATTGTAATTTCTTCTGCCTTTCTTCATGTTCAAATTGTAATTTCTTCTGCATTTTTCTATGTTAAAATTGTAATTTCTTCTGCCTTTCTTCATGTTCAAATTGTAATTTCTTCTGCATTTTTCTATGTTAAAATTGTAATTTCTTCTGCATTTTTCTATGTTAAAATTGTAATTTCTTCTGCCTTTCTTCATGTTCAAATTGTAATTTCTTCTGCATTTTTCTATGTTAAAATTGTAATTTCTTCTGCCTTTCTTCATGTTCAAATTGTAATTTCTTATGCATTTTTCAATGTTAAAATTGTAATTTCTTCTGCCTTTCTTCATGTTCAAATTGTAATTTCTTCTGCCTTTCTTCATGTTAAAATTGTAATTTCTTCTGCCTTTCTTCATGTTCAAATTGTAATTTCTTCTGCCTTTCTTTATGTTCAAATTGTAATTTTTTCTGCATTTTTCTATGTTAAAATTGTAATTTCTTCTGCCTTTCTTCATGTTCAAATTGTAATTTCTTCTGCATTTTTCTATGTTAAAATTGTAATTTCTTCTGCCTTTCTTCATGTTCAAATTGTAATTTCTTCTGCCTTTCTTCATGTTCAAATTGTAATTTCTTCTGCCTTTCTTCATGTTCAAATTGTAATTTCTTCTGCATTTTTCTATGTTAAAATTGTAATTTCTTCTGCCTTTCTTCATGTTCAAATTGTAATTTCTTCTGCCTTTCTTCATGTTCAAATTGTAATTTCTTCTGCCTTTCTTCATGTTCAAATTGTAATTTCTTCTGCATTTTTCTATGTTAAAATTGTAATTTCTTCTGCCTTTCTTCATGTTCAAATTGTAATTTCTTCTGCATTTTTCTATGTTAAAATTGTAATTTCTTCTGCCTTTCTTCATGTTCAAATTGTAATTTCTTCTGCATTTTTCTATGTTAAAATTGTAATTTCTTCTGCCTTTCTTCATGTTCAAATTGTAATTTCTTCTGCATTTTTCTATGTTAAAATTGTAATTTCTTCTGCCTTTCTTCATGTTCAAATTGTAATTTCTTCTGCCTTTCTTCATGTTAAAATTGTAATTTCTTCTGCCTTTCTTCATGTTCAAATTGTAATTTCTTCTGCCTTTCTTTATGTTCAAATTGTAATTTCTTCTGCATTTTTCTATGTTAAAATTGTAATTTCTTCTGCCTTTCTTCATGTTCAAATTGTAATTTCTTCTGCATTTTTCTATGTTAAACTTGTAATTTCTTCTGCCTTTCTTCATGTTCAAATTGTAATTTCTTCTGCATTTTTCTATGTTAAAATTGTAATTTCTTCTGCCTTTCTTCATGTTCAAATTGTAATTTCTTCTGCATTTTTCTATGTTAAAATTGTAATTTCTTCTGCCTTTCTTCATGTTCAAATTGTAATTTCTTCTGCCTTTCTTCATGTTCAAATTGTAATTTCTTCTGCATTTTTCTATGTTAAAATTGTAATTTCTTCTGCCTTTCTTCATGTTCAAATTGTAATTTCTTCTGCCTTTCTTCATGTTCAAATTGTAATTTCTTCTGCATTTTTCTATGTTAAAATTGTAATTTCTTCTGCCTTTCTTCATGTTCAAATTGTAATTTTTTCTGCATTTTTCTATGTTAAAATTGTAATTTCTTCTGCCTTTCTTCATGTTCAAATTGTAATTTCTTCTGCATTTTTCTATGTTAAAATTGTAATTTCTTCTGCCTTTCTTCATGTTCAAATTGTAATTTCTTCTGCATTTTTCTATGTTAAAATTGTAATTTCTTCTGCCTTTCTTCATGTTCAAATTGTAATTTCTTCTGCATTTTTCTATGTTAAAATTGTAATTTCTTCTGCATTTTTCTATGTTAAAATTGTAATTTCTTCTGCCTTTCTTCATGTTCAAATTGTAATTTCTTCTGCATTTTTCTATGTTAAAATTGTAATTTCTTCTGCCTTTCTTCATGTTCAAATTGTAATTTCTTCTGCATTTTTCTATGTTAAAATTGTAATTTCTTCTGCCTTTCTTCATGTTCAAATTGTAATTTCTTCTGCATTTTTCTATGTTAAAATTGTAATTTCTTCTGCCTTTCTTCATGTTCAAATTGTAATTTCTTATGCATTTTTCAATGTTAAAATTGTAATTTCTTCTGCCTTTCTTCATGTTCAAATTGTAATTTCTTCTGCCTTTCTTCATGTTAAAATTGTAATTTCTTCTGCCTTTCTTCATGTTCAAATTGTAATTTCTTCTGCCTTTCTTTATGTTCAAATTGTAATTTTTTCTGCATTTTTCTATGTTAAAATTGTAATTTCTTCTGCCTTTCTTCATGTTCAAATTGTAATTTCTTCTGCATTTTTCTATGTTAAAATTGTAATTTCTTCTGCCTTTCTTCATGTTCAAATTGTAATTTCTTCTGCCTTTCTTCATGTTCAAATTGTAATTTCTTCTGCCTTTCTTAATTTTCAAATTGTAATTTCTTCTGCCTTTCTTCATGTTCAAATTGTAATTTCTTCTGCCTTTCTTCATGTTCAAATTGTAATTTCTTCTGCCTTTCTTAATTTTCAAATTGTAATTTCTTCTGCCTTTCTTCATGTTCAAATTGTAATTTCTTCTGCATTTTTCTATGTTAAAATTGTAATTTCTTCTGCATTTTTCTATGTTAAAATTGTAATTTCTTCTGCCTTTCTTCATGTTCAAATTGTAATTTCTTCTGCCTTTCTTCATGTTAAAATTGTAATTTCTTCTGCATTTTTCTATGTTAAAATTGTAATTTCTTCTGCCTTTCTTCATGTTCAAATTGTAATTTCTTCTGCCTTTCTTCATGTTCAAATTGTAATTTCTTCTGCATTTTTCTATGTTAAAATTGTAATTTCTTCTGCCTTTCTTCATGTTCAAATTGTAATTTCTTCTGCATTTTTCTATGTTAAAATTGTAATTTCTTCTGCATTTTTCTATGTTAAAATTGTAATTTCTTCTGCCTTTCTTCATGTTCAAATTGTAATTTCTTCTGCATTTTTCTATGTTAAAATTGTAATTTCTTCTGCCTTTCTTCATGTTAAAATTGTAATTTCTTCTGCCTTTGTTCATGTTCAAATTGTAATTTCTTCTGCATTTTTCTATGTTAAAATTGTAATTTCTTCTGCCTTTCTTCATGTTCAAATTGTAATTTCTTCTGCCTTTCTTCATGTTCAAATTGTAATTTCTTCTGCATTTTTCTATGTTAAAATTGTAATTTCTTCTGCCTTTCTTCATGTTCAAATTGTAATTTCTTCTGCATTTTTCTATGTTAAAATTGTAATTTCTTCTGCATTTTTCTATGTTAAAATTGTAATTTCTTCTGCCTTTCTTCATGTTCAAATTGTAATTTCTTCTGCATTTTTCTATGTTAAAATTGTAATTTCTTCTGCCTTTCTTCATGTTAAAATTGTAATTTCTTCTGCCTTTGTTCATGTTCAAATTGTAATTTCTTCTGCATTTTTCTATGTTAAAATTGTAATTTCTTCTGCCTTTCTTCATGTTCAAATTGTAATTTCTTCTGCATTTTTCTATGTTAAAATTGTAATTTCTTCTGCCTTTCTTCATGTTCAAATTGTAATTTCTTCTGCCTTTCTTCATGTTCAAATTGTAATTTCTTCTGCATTTTTCTATGTTAAAATTGTAATTTCTTCTGCCTTTCTTCATGTTCAAATTGTAATTTCTTCTGCCTTTCTTCATGTTCAAATTGTAATTTCTTCTGCCTTTCTTCATGTTCAAATTGTAATTTCTTCTGCCTTTCTTCATGTTAAAATTGTAATTTCTTCTGCATTTTTCTATGTTAAAATTGTAATTTCTTCTGCCTTTCTTCATGTTCAAATTGTAATTTCTTCTGCATTTTTCTATGTTAAAATTGTAATTTCTTCTGCCTTTCTTCATGTTCAAATTGTAATTTCTACTGCCTTTCTTCATGTTCAAATTGTAATTTCTTCTGCATTTTTCTATGTTAAAATTGTAATTTCTTCTGCCTTTCTTCATGTTCAAATTGTAATTTCTTCTGCATTTTTCTATGTTAAAATTGTAATTTCTTCTGCCTTTCTTCATGTTCAAATTGTAATTTCTTCTGCATTTTTCTATGTTAAAATTGTAATTTCTTCTGCCTTTGTTCATGTTCAAATTGTAATTTCTTCTGCATTTTTCTATGTTAAAATTGTAATTTCATCTGCCTTTCTTCATGTTCAAATTGTAATTTCTTCTGCATTTTTCTATGTTAAAATTGTAATTTCTTCTGCATTTTTCTATGTTAAAATTGTAATTTCTTCTGCCTTTCTTCATGTTCAAATTGTAATTTCTTCTGCATTTTTCTATGTTAAAATTGTAATTTCTTCTGCCTTTCTTCATGTTCAAATTGTAATTTCTTCTGCATTTTTCTATGTTAAAATTGTAATTTCTTCTGCCTTTCTTCATGTTCAAATTGTAATTTCTTCTGCCTTTCTTCATGTTCAAATTGTAATTTCTTCTGCATTTTTCTATGTTAAAATTGTAATTTCTTCTGCCTTTCTTCATGTTCAAATTGTAATTTCTTCTGCCTTTCTTCATGTTCAAATTGTAATTTCTTCTGCATTTTTCTATGTTAAAATTGTAATTTCTTCTGCCTTTCTTCATGTTCAAATTGTAATTTTTTCTGCATTTTTCTATGTTAAAATTGTAATTTCTTCTGCCTTTCTTCATGTTCAAATTGTAATTTCTTCTGCATTTTTCTATGTTAAAATTGTAATTTCTTCTGCCTTTCTTCATGTTCAAATTGTAATTTCTTCTGCATTTTTCTATGTTAAAATTGTAATTTCTTCTGCCTTTCTTCATGTTCAAATTGTAATTTCTTCTGCATTTTTCTATGTTAAAATTGTAATTTCTTCTGCATTTTTCTATGTTAAAATTGTAATTTCTTCTGCCTTTCTTCATGTTCAAATTGTAATTTCTTCTGCATTTTTCTATGTTAAAATTGTAATTTCTTCTGCCTTTCTTCATGTTCAAATTGTAATTTCTTATGCATTTTTCAATGTTAAAATTGTAATTTCTTCTGCCTTTCTTCATGTTCAAATTGTAATTTCTTCTGCCTTTCTTCATGTTAAAATTGTAATTTCTTCTGCCTTTCTTCATGTTCAAATTGTAATTTCTTCTGCCTTTCTTTATGTTCAAATTGTAATTTTTTCTGCATTTTTCTTTGTTAAAATTGTAATTTCTTCTGCCTTTCTTCATGTTCAAATTGTAATTTCTTCTGCATTTTTCTATGTTAAAATTGTAATTTCTTCTGCCTTTCTTCATGTTCAAATTGTAATTTCTTCTGCATTTTTCTATGTTAAAATTGTAATTTCTTCTGCCTTTCTTCATGTTCAAATTGTAATTTCTTCTGCATTTTTCTATGTTAAAATTGTAATTTCTTCTGCCTTTCTTCATGTTCAAATTGTAATTTCTTCTGCATTTTTCTATGTTAAAATTGTAATTTCTTCTGCCTTTCTTCATGTTCAAATTGTAATTTCTTCTGCATTTTTCTATGTTAAAATTGTAATTTCTTCTGCCTTTCTTCATGTTCAAATTGTAATTTCTTCTGCCTTTCTTCATGTTAAAATTGTAATTTCTTCTGCCTTTCTTCATGTTCAAATTGTAATTTCTTCTGCCTTTCTTTATGTTCAAATTGTAATTTCTTCTGCATTTTTCTATGTTAAAATTGTAATTTCTTCTGCCTTTCTTCATGTTCAAATTGTAATTTCTGCTGCATTTTTCTATGTTAAAATTGTAATTTCTTCTGCCTTTCTTCATGTTCAAATTGTAATTTCTTCTGCATTTTTCTATGTTAAAATTGTAATTTCTTCTGCCTTTCTTCATGTTCAAATTGTAATTTCTTCTGCATTTTTCTATGTTAAAATTGTAATTTCTTCTGCCTTTCTTCATGTTCAAATTGTAATTTCTTCTGCATTTTTCTATGTTAAAATTGTAATTTCTTCTGCCTTTCTTCATGTTCAAATTGTAATTTCTTCTGCATTTTTCTATGTTAAAATTGTAATTTCTTCTGCCTTTCTTCATGTTCAAATTGTAATTTCTTCTGCCTTTCTTCATGTTAAAATTGTAATTTCTTCTGCCTTTCTTCATGTTCAAATTGTAATTTCTTCTGCATTTTTCTATGTTAAAATTGTAATTTCTTCTGCCTTTCTTCATGTTCAAATTGTAATTTCTTCTGCATTTTTCTATGTTAAAATTGTAATTTCTTCTGCCTTTCTTCATGTTCAAATTGTAATTTCTTCTGCCATTTCTTCATGTTAAAATTGTAATTTCTTCTGCCTTTCTTCATGTTCAAATTGTAATTTCTTCTGCATTTTTCTATGTTAAAATTGTAATTTCTTCTGCCTTTCTTCATGTTCAAATTGTAATTTCTTCTGCCTTTCTTCATGTTCAAATTGTAATTTCTTCTGCCTTTCTTCATGTTCAAATTGTAATTTCTTCTGCATTTTTCTATGTTAAAATTGTAATTTCTTCTGCCTTTCTTCATGTTCAAATTGTAATTTCTTCTGCATTTTTCTATGTTAAAATTGTAATTTCTTCTGCCTTTCTTCATGTTCAAATTGTAATTTCTTCTGCCTTTCTTCATGTTAAAATTGTAATTTCTTCTGCCTTTCTTCATGTTCAAATTGTAATTTCTTCTGCCTTTCTTTATGTTCAAATTGTAATTTCTTCTGCATTTTTCTATGTTAAAATTGTAATTTCTTCTGCCTTTCTTCATGTTCAAATTGTAATTTCTTCTGCATTTTTCTATGTTAAAATTGTAATTTCTTCTGCCTTTCTTCATGTTCAAATTGTAATTTCTTCTGCATTTTTCTATGTTAAAATTGTAATTTCTTCTGCCTTTCTTCATGTTCAAATTGTAATTTCTTCTGCATTTTTCTATGTTAAAATTGTAATTTCTTCTGCCTTTCTTCATGTTCAAATTGTAATTTCTTCTGCCTTTCTTCATGTTAAAATTGTAATTTCTTCTGCCTTTCTTCATGTTCAAATTGTAATTTCTTCTGCCTTTCTTTATGTTCAAATTGTAATTTCTTCTGCATTTTTCTATGTTAAAATTGTAATTTCTTCTGCCTTTCTTCATGTTCAAATTGTAATTTCTGCTGCATTTTTCTATGTTAAAATTGTAATTTCTTCTGCCTTTCTTCATGTTCAAATTGTAATTTCTTCTGCATTTTTCTATGTTAAAATTGTAATTTCTTCTGCCTTTCTTCATGTTCAAATTGTAATTTCTTCTGCATTTTTCTATGTTAAAATTGTAATTTCTTCTGCCTTTCTTCATGTTCAAATTGTAATTTCTTCTGCATTTTTCTATGTTAAAATTGTACTTTCTTCTGCCTTTCTTCATGTTCAAATTGTAATTTCTTCTGCATTTTTCTATGTTAAAATTGTAATTTCTTCTGCCTTTCTTCATGTTCAAATTGTAATTTCTTCTGCCTTTCTTCATGTTAAAATTGTAATTTCTTCTGCCTTTCTTCATGTTCAAATTGTAATTTCTTCTGCATTTTTCTATGTTAAAATTGTAATTTCTTCTGCCTTTCTTCATGTTCAAATTGTAATTTCTTCTGCATTTTTCTATGTTAAAATTGTAATTTCTTCTGCCTTTCTTCATGTTCAAATTGTAATTTCTTCTGCCTTTCTTCATGTTAAAATTGTAATTTCTTCTGCCTTTCTTCATGTTCAAATTGTAATTTCTTCTGCATTTTTCTATGTTAAAATTGTAATTTCTTCTGCCTTTCTTCATGTTCAAATTGTAATTTCTTCTGCCTTTCTTCATGTTCAAATTGTAATTTCTTCTGCCTTTCTTCATGTTCAAATTGTAATTTCTTCTGCATTTTTCTATGTTAAAATTGTAATTTCTTCTGCCTTTCTTCATGTTCAAATTGTAATTTCTTCTGCATTTTTCTATGTTAAAATTGTAATTTCTTCTGCCTTTCTTCATGTTCAAATTGTAATTTCTTCTGCCTTTCTTCATGTTAAAATTGTAATTTCTTCTGCCTTTCTTCATGTTCAAATTGTAATTTCTTCTGCCTTTCTTTATGTTCAAATTGTAATTTCTTCTGCATTTTTCTATGTTAAAATTGTAATTTCTTCTGCCTTTCTTCATGTTCAAATTGTAATTTCTTCTGCATTTTTCTATGTTAAAATTGTAATTTCTTCTGCCTTTCTTCATGTTCAAATTGTAATTTCTTCTGCATTTTTCTATGTTAAAATTGTAATTTCTTCTGCCTTTCTTCATGTTCAAATTGTAATTTCTTCTGCATTTTTCTATGTTAAAATTGTAATTTCTTCTGCCTTTCTTCATGTTCAAATTGTAATTTCTTCTGCCTTTCTTCATGTTAAAATTGTAATTTCTTCTGCCTTTCTTCATGTTCAAATTGTAATTTCTTCTGCCTTTCTTTATGTTCAAATTGTAATTTCTTCTGCATTTTTCTATGTTAAAATTGTAATTTCTTCTGCCTTTCTTCATGTTCAAATTGTAATTTCTGCTGCATTTTTCTATGTTAAAATTGTAATTTCTTCTGCCTTTCTTCATGTTCAAATTGTAATTTCTTCTGCATTTTTCTATGTTAAAATTGTAATTTCATCTGCCTTTCTTCATGTTCAAATTGTAATTTCTTCTGCATTTTTCTATGTTAAAATTGTAATTTCTTCTGCCTTTCTTCATGTTCAAATTGTAATTTCTTCTGCATTTTTCTATGTTAAAATTGTAATTTCTTCTGCCTTTCTTCATGTTCAAATTGTAATTTCTTCTGCATTTTTCTATGTTAAAATTGTAATTTCTTCTGCCTTTCTTCATGTTCAAATTGTAATTTCTTCTGCCTTTCTTCATGTTAAAATTGTAATTTCTTCTGCCTTTCTTCATGTTCAAATTGTAATTTCTTCTGCATTTTTCTATGTTAAAATTGTAATTTCTTCTGCCTTTCTTCATGTTCAAATTGTAATTTCTTCTGCATTTTTCTATGTTAAAATTGTAATTTCTTCTGCCTTTCTTCATGTTCAAATTGTAATTTCTTCTGCCTTTCTTCATGTTAAAATTGTAATTTCTTCTGCCTTTCTTCATGTTCAAATTGTAATTTCTTCTGCATTTTTCTATGTTAAAATTGTAATTTCTTCTGCCTTTCTTCATGTTCAAATTGTAATTTCTTCTGCCTTTCTTCATGTTCAAATTGTAATTTCTTCTGCCTTTCTTCATGTTCAAATTGTAATTTCTTCTGCATTTTTCTATGTTAAAATTGTAATTTCTTCTGCCTTTCTTCATGTTCAAATTGTAATTTCTTCTGCATTTTTCTATGTTAAAATTGTAATTTCTTCTGCCTTTCTTCATGTTCAAATTGTAATTTCTTCTGCCTTTCTTCATGTTAAAATTGTAATTTCTTCTGCCTTTCTTCATGTTCAAATTGTAATTTCTTCTGCCTTTCTTTATGTTCAAATTGTAATTTCTTCTGCATTTTTCTATGTTAAAATTGTAATTTCTTCTGCCTTTCTTCATGTTCAAATTGTAATTTCTGCTGCATTTTTCTATGTTAAAATTGTAATTTCTTCTGCCTTTCTTCATGTTCAAATTGTAATTTCTTCTGCATTTTTCTATGTTAAAATTGTAATTTCTTCTGCCTTTCTTCATGTTCAAATTGTAATTTCTTCTGCATTTTTCTATGTTAAAATTGTAATTTCTTCTGCCTTTCTTCATGTTCAAATTGTAATTTCTTCTGCATTTTTCTATGTTAAAATTGTAATTTCTACTGCCTTTCTTCATGTTCAAATTGTAATTTCTGCTGCATTTTTCTATGTTAAAATTGTAATTTCTTCTGCCTTTCTTCATGTTAAAATTGTAATTTCTTCTGCATTTTTCTATGTTAAAATTGTAATTTCTTCTGCCTTTCTTCATGTTCAAATTGTAATTTCTTCTGCATTTTTCTATGTTAAAATTGTAATTTCTTCTGCCTTTCTTCATGTTCAAATTGTAATTTCTTCTGCATTTTTCTATGTTAAAATTGTAATTTCTTCTGCCTTTCTTCATGTTCAAATTGTAATTTCTTCTGCCTTTCTTCATGTTAAAATTGTAATTTCTTCTGCCTTTCTTCATGTTCAAATTGTAATTTCTTCTGCCTTTCTTCATGTTCAAATTGTAATTTCTTCTGCCTTTCTTCATGTTCAAATTGTAATTTCTTCTGCATTTTTCTATGTTAAAATTGTAATTTCTTCTGCCTTTCTTCATGTTCAAATTGTAATTTCTTCTGCATTTTTCTATGTTAAAATTGTAATTTCTTCTGCCTTTCTTCATGTTCAAATTGTAATTTCTTCTGCCTTTCTTCATGTTCAAATTGTAATTTCTTCTGCCTTTCTTCATGTTAAAATTGTAATTTCTTCTGCCTTTCTTCATGTTCAAATTGTAATTTCTTCTGCCTTTCTTTATGTTCAAATTGTAATTTCTTCTGCATTTTTCTATGTTAAAATTGTAATTTCTTCTGCATTTTTCTATGTTAAAATTGTAATTTCTTCTGCCTTTCTTCATGTTCAAATTGTAATTTCTTCTGCCTTTCTTCATGTTCAAATTGTAATTTCTTCTGCCTTTCTTCATGTTCAAATTGTAATTTCTTCTGCCTTTCTTCATGTTCAAATTGTAATTTCTGCTGCATTTTTCTATGTTAAAATTGTAATTTCTTCTGCCTTTCTTCATGTTCAAATTGTAATTTCTTCTGCATTTTTCTATGTTAAAATTGTAATTTCTTCTGCCTTTCTTCATGTTCAAATTGTAATTTCTTCTGCATTTTTCTATGTTAAAATTGTAATTTCTTCTGCCTTTCTTCATGTTCAAATTGTAATTTCTTCTGCATTTTTCTATGTTAAAATTGTAATTTCTTCTGCCTTTCTTCATGTTCAAATTGTAATTTCTTCTGCATTTTTCTATTGTTAAAATTGTAATTTCTTCTGCCTTTCTTCATGTTCAAATTGTAATTTCTTCTGCCTTTCTTCATGTTAAAATTGTAATTTCTTCTGCCTTTCTTCATGTTCAAATTGTAATTTCTTCTGCCTTTCTTCATGTTCAAATTGTAATTTCTTCTGCCTTTCTTCATGTTCAAATTGTAATTTCTTCTGCATTTTTCTATGTTAAAATTGTAATTTCTTCTGCCTTTCTTCATTGTTCAAATTGTAATTTCTTCTGCCTTTCTTCATGTTCAAATTGTAATTTCTTCTGCATTTTTCTATGTTAAAATTGTAATTTCTTCTGCCTTTCTTCATGTTAAAATTGTAATTTCTTCTGCCTTTCTTCATGTTCAAATTGTAATTTCTTCTGCCTTTCTTCATGTTAAAATTGTAATTTCCTTCTGCCTTTCTTCATGTTCAAATTGTAATTTCTTCTGCATTTTTCTATGTTAAAATTGTAATTTCTTCTGCCTTTCTTCATGTTCAAATTGTAATTTCTGCTGCATTTTTCTATGTTAAAATTGTAATTTCTTCTGCCTTTCTTCATGTTCAAATTGTAATTTCTTCTGCATTTTTCTATGTTAAAATTGTAATTTCTTCTGCCTTTCTTCATGTTCAAATTGTAATTTCTTCTGCATTTTTCTATGTTAAAATTGTAATTTCTTCTGCCTTTCTTCATGTTCAAATTGTAATTTCTTCTGCATTTTTCTATGTTAAAATTGTAATTTCTTCTGCCTTTCTTCATGTTCAAATTGTAATTTCTTCTGCATTTTTCTATGTTAAAATTGTAATTTCTTCTGCCTTTCTTCATGTTCAAATTTGTAATTTCTTCTGCCTTTCTTCATGTTAAAATTGTAATTTCTTCTGCCTTTCTTCATGTTAAAATTGTAATTTCTTCTGCCTTTCTTCATGTTCAAATTGTAATTTCTTCTGCCTTTCTTCATGTTCAAATTGTAATTTCTTCTGCATTTTTCTATGTTAAAATTGTAATTTCTTCTGCCTTTCTTCATGTTCAAATTGTAATTTCTTCTGCCTTTCTTCATGTTCAAATTGTAATTTCTTCTGCATTTTTTCTATGTTAAAATTGTAATTTCTTCTGCCTTTCTTCATGTTAAAATTGTAATTTCTTCTGCCTTTCTTCATGTTCAAATTGTAATTTCTTCTGCCTTTCTTCATGTTAAAATTGTAATTTCTTCTGCCTTTCTTCATGTTCAAATTGTAATTTCTTCTGCATTTTTCTATGTTAAAATTGTAATTTCTTCTGCCTTTCTTCATGTTAAAATTGTAATTTCTTCTGCCTTTCTTCATGTTCAAATTGTAATTTCTTCTGCATTTTTCTATGTTAAAATTGTAATTTCTTCTGCCTTTCTTCATGTTCAAATTGTAATTTCTTCTGCATTTTTCTATGTTAAAATTGTAATTTCTTCTGCCTTTCTTCATGTTCAAATTGTAATTTCTTCTGCATTTTTCTATGTTAAAATTGTAATTTCTTCTGACTTTCTTCATGTTCAAATTGTAATTTCTTCTGCATTTTTCTATGTTCAAATTGTAATTTCTTCTGCATTTTTCTATGTTAAAATTGTAAATTTCTTCTGCCTTTCTTCATGTTCAAATTGTAATTTCTTCTGCATTTTTCTATGTAAAATTGTAATTTCTTCTGCCTTTCTTCATGTTCAAATTGTAATTTCTTCTGCCTTTCTTCATGTTCAAATTGTAATTTCTTCTGCCTTTCTTAATTTTCAAATTGTAATTTCTTCTGCCTTTCTTCATGTTCAAATTGTAATTTCTTCTGCCTTTCTTCATGTTCAAATTGTAATTTCTTCTGCCTTTCTTAATTTTCAAATTGTAATTTCTTCTGCCTTTCTTCATGTTCAAATTGTAATTTCTTCTGCATTTTTCTATGTTAAAATTGTAATTTCTTCTGCATTTTTCTATGTTAAAATTGTAATTTCTTCTGCCTTTCTTCATGTTCAAATTGTAATTTCTTCTGCCTTTCTTCATGTTAAAATTGTAATTTCTTCTGCATTTTTCTATGTTAAAATTGTAATTTTTTCTGCCTTTCTTCATGTTAAAATTGTAATTTCTTCTGCCTTTCTTCATGTTCAAATTGTAATTTCTTCTGCATTTTTCTATGTTAAAATTGTAATTTCTTCTGCCTTTCTTCATGTTCAAATTGTAATTTCTTCTGCATTTTTCTATGTTAAAATTGTAATTTCTTCTGCATTTTTCTATGTTAAAATTGTAATTTCTTCTGCCTTTGTTCATGTTCAAATTGTAATTTCTTCTGCATTTTTCTATGTTAAAATTGTAATTTCTTCTGCCTTTCTTCATGTTCAAATTGTAATTTCTTCTGCCTTTCTTCATGTTCAAATTGTAATTTCTTCTGCATTTTTCTATGTTAAAATTGTAATTTCTTCTGCCTTTCTTCATGTTCAAATTGTAATTTCTTCTGCCTTTCTTCATGTTCAAATTGTAATTTCTTCTGCCTTTCTTCATGTTCAAATTGTAATTTCTTCTGCATTTTTCTATGTTAAAATTGTAATTTCTTCTGCCTTTCTTCATGTTCAAATTGTAATTTCTTCTGCATTTTTCTATGTTAAAATTGTAATTTCTTCTGCCTTTCTTCATGTTCAAATTGTAATTTCTTCTGCCTTTCTTCATGTTCAAATTGTAATTTCTTCTGCATTTTTCTATGTTAAAATT
This sequence comes from Euprymna scolopes, assembly GCF_053919585.1. Classification (NCBI taxonomy): domain Eukaryota; kingdom Metazoa; phylum Mollusca; class Cephalopoda; order Sepiida; family Sepiolidae; genus Euprymna; species Euprymna scolopes. The sequence continues at coordinate 35,422 of NW_027633123.1, forward strand.
GTAATTTCTTCTGCCTTTCTTCATGTTCAAATTGTAATTTCTTCTGCCTTTCTTCATGTTCAAATTGTAATTTCTTCTGCCTTTCTTCATGTTCAAATTGTAATTTCTTCTGCATTTTTCTATGTTAAAATTGTAATTTCTTCTGCCTTTCTTCATGTTCAAATTGTAATTTCTTCTGCATTTTTCTATGTTAAAATTGTAATTTCTTCTGCCTTTCTTCATGTTCAAATTGTAATTTCTTCTGCCTTTCTTCATGTTCAAATTGTAATTTCTTCTGCATTTTTCTATGTTAAAATTGTAATTTCTTCTGCCTTTCTTCATGTTCAAATTGTAATTTCTTCTGCCTTTCTTCATGTTCAAATTGTAATTTCTTCTGCCTTTCTTCATGTTCAAATTGTAATTTCTTCTGCCTTTCTTCATGTTCAAATTGTAATTTCTTCTGCATTTTTCTATGTTAAAATTGTAATTTCTTCTGCCTTTCTTCATGTTCAAATTGTAATTTCTTCTGCATTTTTCTATGTTAAAATTGTAATTTCTTCTGCCTTTCTTCATGTTCAAATTGTAATTTCTTCTGCATTTTTCTATGTTAAAATTGTAATTTCTTCTGCCTTTCTTCATGTTCAAATTGTAATTTCTTCTGCATTTTTCTATGTTAAAATTGTAATTTCTTCTGCATTTTTCTATGTTAAAATTGTAATTTCTTCTGCCTTTCTTCATGTTAAAATTGTAATTTCTTCTGCCTTTCTTCATGTTCAAATTGTAATTTCTTCTGCATTTTTCTATGTTAAAATTGTAATTTCTTCTGCCTTTCTTCATGTTCAAATTGTAATTTCTTCTGCATTTTTCTATGTTAAAATTGTAATTTCTTCTGCATTTTTCTATGTTAAAATTGTAATTTCTTCTGCCTTTGTTCATGTTCAAATTGTAATTTCTTCTGCATTTTTCTATGTTAAAATTGTAATTTCTTCTGCCTTTCTTCATGTTCAAATTGTAATTTCTTCTGCCTTTCTTCATGTTCAAATTGTAATTTCTTCTGCATTTTTCTATGTTAAAATTGTAATTTCTTCTGCCTTTCTTCATGTTCAAATTGTAATTTCTTCTGCCTTTCTTCATGTTCAAATTGTAATTTCTTCTGCCTTTCTTCATGTTCAAATTGTAATTTCTTCTGCATTTTTCTATGTTAAAATTGTAATTTCTTCTGCCTTTCTTCATGTTCAAATTGTAATTTCTTCTGCATTTTTCTATGTTAAAATTGTAATTTCTTCTGCCTTTCTTCATGTTCAAATTGTAATTTCTTCTGCCTTTCTTCATGTTCAAATTGTAATTTCTTCTGCATTTTTCTATGTTAAAATTGTAATTTCTTCTGCCTTTCTTCATGTTCAAATTGTAATTTCTTCTGCCTTTCTTCATGTTCAAATTGTAATTTCTTCTGCCTTTCTTCATGTTCAAATTGTAATTTCTTCTGCATTTTTCTATGTTAAAATTGTAATTTCTTCTGCCTTTCTTCATGTTCAAATTGTAATTTCTTCTGCATTTTTCTATGTTAAAATTGTAATTTCTTCTGCCTTTCTTCATGTTCAAATTGTAATTTCTTCTGCCTTTCTTCATGTTCAAATTGTAATTTCTTCTGCATTTTTCTATGTTAAAATTGTAATTTCTTCTGCCTTTCTTCATGTTCAAATTGTAATTTCTTCTGCCTTTCTTCATGTTCAAATTGTAATTTCTTCTGCCTTTCTTCATGTTCAAATTGTAATTTCTTCTGCCTTTCTTCATGTTCAAATTGTAATTTCTTCTGCATTTTTCTATGTTAAAATTGTAATTTCTTCTGCCTTTCTTCATGTTCAAATTGTAATTTCTTCTGCATTTTTCTATGTTAAAATTGTAATTTCTTCTGCCTTTCTTCATGTTCAAATTGTAATTTCTACTGCCTTTCTTCATGTTCAAATTGTAATTTCTTCTGCATTTTTCTATGTTAAAATTGTAATTTCTTCTGCCTTTCTTCATGTTCAAATTGTAATTTCTTCTGCATTTTTCTATGTTAAAATTGTAATTTCTTCTGCCTTTCTTCATGTTCAAATTGTAATTTCTTCTGCATTTTTCTATGTTAAAATTGTAATTTCTTCTGCCTTTCTTCATATTCAAATTGTAATTTCTTCTGCCTTTCTTCATGTTCAAATTGTAATTTCTTCTGCATTTTTCTATGTTAAAATTGTAATTTCTTCTGCCTTTCTTCATGTTCAAATTGTAATTTCTTCTGCATTTTTCTATGTTAAAATTGTAATTTCTTCTGCCTTTCTTCATGTTCAAATTGTAATTTCTTCTGCATTTTTCTATGTTAAAATTGTAATTTCTTCTGCCTTTCTTCATGTTCAAATTGTAATTTCTTCTGCCTTTCTTCATGTTCAAATTGTAATTTCTTCTGCATTTTTCTATGTTAAAATTGTAATTTCTTCTGCCTTTCTTCATGTTCAAATTGTAATTTCTTCTGCCTTTCTTCATGTTAAAATTGTAATTTCTTCTGCCTTTCTTCATGTTCAAATTGTAATTTCTTCTGCATTTTTCTATGTTAAAATTGTAATTTCTTCTGCCTTTCTTCATGTTCAAATTGTAATTTCTTCTGCATTTTTCTATGTTAAAATTGTAATTTCTTCTGCCTTTCTTCATGTTCAAATTGTAATTTCTTCTGCATTTTTCTATGTTAAAATTGTAATTTCTTCTGCCTTTCTTCATGTTCAAATTGTAATTTCTTCTGCCTTTCTTCATGTTCAAATTGTAATTTCTTCTGCATTTTTCTCTGTTAAAATTGTAATTTCTTCTGCCTTTCTTCATGTTCAAATTGTAATTTCTTCTGCCTTTCTTCATGTTCAAATTGTAATTTCTTCTGCATTTTTCTATGTTAAAATTGTAATTTCTTCTGCCTTTCTTCATGTTCAAATTGTAATTTTTTCTGCATTTTTCTATGTTAAAATTGTAATTTCTTCTGCCTTTCTTCATGTTCAAATTGTAATTTCTTCTGCATTTTTCTATGTTAAAATTGTAATTTCTTCTGCCTTTCTTCATGTTCAAATTGTAATTTCTTCTGCATTTTTCTATGTTAAAATTGTAATTTCTTCTGCCTTTCTTCATGTTCAAATTGTAATTTCTTCTGCATTTTTCTATGTTAAAATTGTAATTTCTTCTGCATTTTTCTATGTTAAAATTGTAATTTCTTCTGCCTTTCTTCATGTTCAAATTGTAATTTCTTCTGCATTTTTCTATGTTAAAATTGTAATTTCTTCTGCCTTTCTTCATGTTCAAATTGTAATTTCTTCTGCATTTTTCTATGTTAAAATTGTAATTTCTTCTGCCTTTCTTCATGTTCAAATTGTAATTTCTTATGCATTTTTCAATGTTAAAATTGTAATTTCTTCTGCCTTTCTTCATGTTCAAATTGTAATTTCTTCTGCCTTTCTTCATGTTAAAATTGTAATTTCTTCTGCCTTTCTTCATGTTAAAATTGTAATTTCTTCTGCCTTTCTTTATGTTCAAATTGTAATTTTTCTGCATTTTTCTATGTTAAAATTGTAATTTCTTCTGCCTTTCTTCATGTTCAAATTGTAATTTCTTCTGCATTTTTCTATGTTAAAATTGTAATTTCTTCTGCCTTTCTTCATGTTCAAATTGTAATTTCTTCTGCATTTTTCTATGTTAAAATTGTAATTTCTTCTGCCTTTCTTCATGTTCAAATTGTAATTTCTTCTGCATTTTTCTATGTTAAAATTGTAATTTCTTCTGCCCTTTCTTCATGTTCAAATTGTAATTTCTTCTGCCTTTCTTCATGTTAAAATTGTAATTTCTTCTGCCTTTCTTCATGTTCAAATTGTAATTTCTTCTGCCTTTCTTTATGTTCAAATTGTAATTTCTTCTGCATTTTTCTATGTTAAAATTGTAATTTCTTCTGCCTTTCTTCATGTTCAAATTGTAATTTCTTCTGCATTTTTTCTATGTTAAAATTGTAATTTCTTCTGCCTTTCTTCATGTTCAAATTGTAATTTCTTCTGCATTTTTCTATGTTAAAATTGTAATTTCTTCTGCCTTTCTTCATGTTAAAATTGTAATTTCTTCTGCATTTTTCTATGTTAAAATTGTAATTTCTTCTGCCTTTCTTCATGTTCAAATTGTAATTTCTTCTGCCTTTCTTCATGTTAAAATTGTAATTTCTTCTGCCTTTCTTCATGTTCAAATTGTAATTTCTTCTGCATTTTTCTATGTTAAAATTGTAATTTCTTCTGCCTTTCTTCATGTTAAAATTGTAATTTCTTATGCATTTTTCTATGTTAAAATTGTAATTTCTTCTGCCTTTCTTCATGTTCAAATTGTAATTTCTTCTGCATTTTTCTATGTTAAAATTGTAATTTCTTCTGCCTTTCTTCATGTTCAAATTGTAATTTCTTCTGCCTTTCTTCATGTTAAAATTGTAATTTCTTCTGCCTTTCTTCATGTTCAAATTGTAATTTCTTCTGCCTTTCTTCATGTTCAAATTGTAATTTCTTCTGCCTTTCTTCATACTCAAATTGTAATTTCTTCTGCCTTTCTTCATGTTAAAATTGTAATTTCTTCTGCCTTTCTTCATGTTCAAATTGTAATTTCTTCTGCCTTTCTTCATGTTCAAATTGTAATTTCTTCTGCATTTTTCTATGTTAAAATTGTAATTTCTTCTGCCTTTCTTCATGTTCAAATTGTAATTTCTTCTGCATTTTTCTATGTTAAAATTGTAATTTCTTCTGCCTTTCTTCATGTTAAAATTGTAATTTCTTCTGCCTTTCTTCATGTTCAAATTGTAATTTCTTCTGCATTTTTCTATGTTAAAATTGTAATTTCTTCTGCCTTTCTTCATGTTCAAATTGTAATTTTCTTCTGCATTTTTCTATGTTCAAATTGTAATTTCTTCTGCCTTTCTTCATGTTCAAATTGTAATTTCTTCTGCATTTTTCTATGTTAAAATTGTAATTTCTTCTGCCTTTCTTCATGTTCAAATTGTAATTTCTTCTGCATTTTTCTATGTTAAAATTGTAATTTCTTCTGCCTTTCTTCATGTTCAAATTGTAATTTCTTCTGCATTTTTCTATGTTAAAATTGTAATTTCTTCTGCCTTTCTTCATGTTCAAATTGTAATTTCTTCTGCATTTTTCTATGTTAAAATTGTAATTTCTTCTGCCTTTCTTCATGTTCAAATTGTAATTTCTTCTGCCTTTCTTCATGTTCAAATTGTAATTTCTTCTGCATTTTTCTATGTTAAAATTGTAATTTCTTCTGCCTTTCTTCATGTTCAAATTGTAATTTCTTCTGCATTTTTCTATGTTAAAATTGTAATTTCTTCTGCATTTTTCTATGTTAAAATTGTAATTTCTTCTGCCTTTCTTCATGTTCAAATTGTAATTTCTTCTGCATTTTTCAATGTTAAAATTGTAATTTCTTCTGCCTTTCTTCATGTTCAAATTGTAATTTCTTCTGCATTTTTCTATGTTAAAATTGTAATTTCTTCTGCCTTTCTTCATGTTCAAATTGTAATTTCTTCTGCCTTTCTTCATGTTAAAATTGTAATTTCTTCTGCCTTTCTTCATGTTAAAATTGTAATTTCTTCTGCCTTTCTTTATGTTCAAATTGTAATTTTTTCTGCATTTTTCTATGTTAAAATTGTAATTTCTTCTGCCTTTCTTCATGTTCAAATTGTAATTTCTTCTGCATTTTTCTATGTTAAAATTGTAATTTCTTCTGCCTTTCTTCATGTTCAAATTGTAATTTCTTCTGCATTTTTTCTATGTTAAAATTGTAATTTCTTCTGCCTTTCTTCATGTTCAAATTGTAATTTCTTCTGCATTTTTCTATGTTAAAATTGTAATTTCTTCTGCCTTTCTTCATGTTCAAAATTGTAATTTCTTCTGCCTTTCTTCATGTTAAAATTGTAATTTCTTCTGCCTTTCTTCATGTTCAAATTGTAATTTCTTCTGCCTTTCTTTATGTTCAAATTGTAATTTCTTCTGCATTTTTCTATGTTAAAATTGTAATTTCTTCTGCCTTTCTTCATGTTCAAATTGTAATTTCTTCTGCATTTTTCTATGTTAAAATTGTAATTTCTTCTGCCTTTCTTCATGTTCAAATTGTAATTTCTTCTGCATTTTTCTATGTTAAAATTGTAATTTCTTCTGCCTTTCTTCATGTTAAAATTGTAATTTCTTCTGCATTTTTCTATGTTAAAATTGTAATTTCTTCTGCCTTTCTTCATGTTCAAATTGTAATTTCTTCTGCCTTTCTTCATGTTAAAATTGTAATTTCTTCTGCCTTTCTTCATGTTCAAATTGTAATTTCTTCTGCATTTTTCTATGTTAAAATTGTAATTTCTTCTGCCTTTCTTCATGTTAAAATTGTAATTTCTTATGCATTTTTCTATGTTAAAATTGTAATTTCTTCTGCCTTTCTTCATGTTCAAATTGTAATTTCTTCTGCATTTTTCTATGTTAAAATTGTAATTTCTTCTGCCTTTCTTCATGTTCAAATTGTAATTTCTTCTGCCTTTCTTCATGTTAAAATTGTAATTTCTTCTGCCTTTCTTCATGTTCAAATTGTAATTTCTTCTGCATTTTTCTATGTTAAAATTGTAATTTCTTCTGCCTTTCTTCATGTTAAAATTGTAATTTCTTATGCATTTTTCTATGTTAAAATTGTAATTTCTTCTGCCTTTCTTCATGTTCAAATTGTAATTTCTTCTGCATTTTTCTATGTTAAAATTGTAATTTCTTCTGCCTTTCTTCATGTTCAAATTGTAATTTCTTCTGCATTTTTCTATGTTAAAATTGTAATTTCTTCTGCCTTTCTTCATGTTAAAATTGTAATTTCTTCTGCATTTTTCTATGTTAAAATTGTAATTTCTTCTGCCTTTCTTCATGTTCAAATTGTAATTTCTTCTGCCTTTCTTCATGTTAAAATTGTAATTTCTTCTGCCTTTCTTCATGTTCAAATTGTAATTTCTTCTGCATTTTTCTATGTTAAAATTGTAATTTCTTCTGCCTTTCTTCATGTTTAAATTGTAATTTCTTATGCATTTTTCTATGTTAAAATTGTAATTTCTTCTGCCTTTCTTCATGTTCAAATTGTAATTTCTTCTGCATTTTTCTATGTTAAAATTGTAATTTCTTCTGCCTTTCTTCATGTTCAAATTGTAATTTCTTCTGCATTTTTCTATGTTAAAATTGTAATTTCTTCTGCCTTTCTTCATGTTCAAATTGTAATTTCTTCTGCCTTTCTTCATGTTAAAATTGTAATTTCTTCTGCCTTTCTTCATGTTCAAATTGTAATTTCTTCTGCCTTTCTTTATGTTCAAATTGTAATTTCTTCTGCATTTTTCTATGTTAAAATTGTAATTTCTTCTGCCTTTCTTCATGTTCAAATTGTAATTTCTTCTGCATTTTTCTATGTTAAAATTGTAATTTCTTCTGCCTTTCTTCATGTTCAAATTGTAATTTCTTCTGCATTTTTCTATGTTAAAATTGTAATTTCTTCTGCCTTTCTTCATGTTAAAATTGTAATTTCTTCTGCATTTTTCTATGTTAAAATTGTAATTTCTTCTGCCTTTCTTCATGTTAAAATTGTAATTTCTTCTGCCCTTTCTTCATGTTAAAATTGTAATTTCTTCTGCCTTTCTTCATGTTCAAATTGTAATTTCTTCTGCATTTTTCTATGTTAAAATTGTAATTTCTTCTGCCTTTCTTCATGTTAAAATTGTAATTTCTTATGCATTTTTCTATGTTAAAATTGTAATTTCTTCTGCCTTTCTTCATGTTCAAATTGTAATTTCTTCTGCATTTTTCTATGTTAAAATTGTAATTTCTTCTGCCTTTCTTCATGTTCAAATTGTAATTTCTTCTGCCTTTCTTCATGTTAAAATTGTAATTTCTTCTGCCTTTCTTCATGTTCAAATTGTAATTTCTTCTGCCTTTCTTCATGTTCAAATTGTAATTTCTTCTGCCTTTCTTCATACTCAAATTGTAATTTCTTCTGCCTTTCTTCATGTTAAAATTGTAATTTCTTCTGCCTTTCTTCATGTTCAAATTGTAATTTCTTCTGCCTTTCTTCATGTTCAAATTGTAATTTCTTCTGCATTTTTCTATGTTAAAATTGTAATTTCTTCTGCCTTTCTTCATGTTCAAATTGTAATTTCTTCTGCATTTTTCTATGTTAAAATTGTAATTTCTTCTGCCTTTCTTCATGTTAAAATTGTAATTTCTTCTGCCTTTCTTCATGTTCAAATTGTAATTTCTTCTGCATTTTTCTATGTTAAAATTGTAATTTCTTCTGCCTTTCTTCATGTTCAAATTGTAATTTCTTCTGCATTTTTCTATGTTCAAATTGTAATTTCTTCTGCCTTTCTTCATGTTCAAATTGTAATTTCTTCTGCATTTTTCTATGTTAAAATTGTAATTTCTTCTGCCTTTCTTCATGTTCAAATTGTAATTTCTTCTGCATTTTTCTATGTTAAAATTGTAATTTCTTCTGCCTTTCTTCATGTTCAAATTGTAATTTCTTCTGCATTTTTCTATGTTAAAATTGTAATTTCTTCTGCCTTTCTTCATGTTCAAATTGTAATTTCTTCTGCATTTTTCTATGTTAAAATTGTAATTTCTTCTGCCTTTCTTCATGTTCAAATTGTAATTTCTTCTGCCTTTCTTCATGTTCAAATTGTAATTTCTTCTGCATTTTTCTATGTTAAAATTGTAATTTCTTCTGCCTTTCTTCATGTTCAAATTGTAATTTCTTCTGCATTTTTCTATGTTAAAATTGTAATTTCTTCTGCATTTTTCTATGTTAAAATTGTAATTTCTTCTGCCTTTCTTCATGTTCAAATTGTAATTTCTTCTGCATTTTTCAATGTTAAAATTGTAATTTCTTCTGCCTTTCTTCATGTTCAAATTGTAATTTCTTCTGCATTTTTCTATGTTAAAATTGTAATTTCTTCTGCCTTTCTTCATGTTCAAATTGTAATTTCTTCTGCCTTTCTTCATGTTAAAATTGTAATTTCTTCTGCCTTTCTTCATGTTCAAATTGTAATTTCTTCTGCCTTTCTTTATGTTCAAATTGTAATTTTTTCTGCATTTTTCTATGTTAAAATTGTAATTTCTTCTGCCTTTCTTCATGTTCAAATTGTAATTTCTTCTGCATTTTTCTATGTTAAAATTGTAATTTCTTCTGCCTTTCTTCATGTTCAAATTGTAATTTCTTCTGCATTTTTCTATGTTAAAATTGTAATTTCTTCTGCCTTTCTTCATGTTCAAATTGTAATTTCTTCTGCATTTTTCTATGTTAAAATTGTAATTTCTTCTGCCTTTCTTCATGTTCAAATTGTAATTTCTTCTGCCTTTCTTCATGTTAAAATTGTAATTTCTTCTGCCTTTCTTCATGTTCAAATTGTAATTTCTTCTGCCTTTCTTTATGTTCAAATTGTAATTTCTTCTGCATTTTTCTATGTTAAAATTGTAATTTCTTCTGCCTTTCTTCATGTTCAAATTGTAATTTCTTCTGCATTTTTCTATGTTAAAATTGTAATTTCTTCTGCCTTTCTTCATGTTCAAATTGTAATTTCTTCTGCATTTTTCTATGTTAAAATTGTAATTTCTTCTGCCTTTCTTCATGTTAAAATTGTAATTTCTTCTGCATTTTTCTATGTTAAAATTGTAATTTCTTCTGCCTTTCTTCATGTTCAAATTGTAATTTCTTCTGCCTTTCTTCATGTTAAAATTGTAATTTCTTCTGCCTTTCTTCATGTTCAAATTGTAATTTCTTCTGCATTTTTCTATGTTAAAATTGTAATTTCTTCTGCCTTTCTTCATGTTAAAATTGTAATTTCTTATGCATTTTTCTATGTTAAAATTGTAATTTCTTCTGCCTTTCTTCATGTTCAAATTGTAATTTCTTCTGCATTTTTCTATGTTAAAATTGTAATTTCTTCTGCCTTTCTTCATGTTCAAATTGTAATTTCTTCTGCCTTTCTTCATGTTAAAATTGTAATTTCTTCTGCCTTTCTTCATGTTCAAATTGTAATTTCTTCTGCCTTTCTTCATGTTCAAATTGTAATTTCTTCTGCCTTTCTTCATACTCAAATTGTAATTTCTTCTGCATTTTTCTATGTTAAACTTGTAATTTCTTCTGCCTTTCTTCATGTTCAAATTGTAATTTCTTCTGCCTTTCTTCATGTTCAAATTGTAATTTCTTCTGCATTTTTCTATGTTAAAATTGTAATTTCTTCTGCCTTTCTTCATGTTAAAATTGTAATTTCTTATGCATTTTTCTATGTTAAAATTGTAATTTCTTCTGCCTTTCTTCATGTTCAAATTGTAATTTCTTCTGCATTTTTCTATGTTAAAATTGTAATTTCTTCTGCCTTTCTTCATGTTCAAATTGTAATTTCTTCTGCCTTTCTTCATGTTAAAATTGTAATTTCTTCTGCCTTTCTTCATGTTCAAATTGTAATTTCTTCTGCCTTTCTTCATGTTCAAATTGTAATTTCTTCTGCCTTTCTTCATACTCAAATTGTAATTTCTTCTGCATTTTTCTATGTTAAACTTGTAATTTCTTCTGCCTTTCTTCATGTTCAAATTGTAATTTCTTCTGCCTTTCTTCATGTTCAAATTGTAATTTCTTCTGCATTTTTCTATGTTAAAATTGTAATTTCTTCTGCCTTTCTTCATGTTAAAATTGTAATTTCTTCTGCCTTTCTTCATGTTCAAATTGTAATTTCTTCTGCATTTTTCTATGTTAAAATTGTAATTTCTTCTGCCTTTCTTCATGTTCAAATTGTAATTTCTTCTGCATTTTTCTATGTTCAAATTGTAATTTCTTCTGCCTTTCTTCATGTTCAAATTGTAATTTCTTCTGCATTTTTCTATGTTAAAATTGTAATTTCTTCTGCCTTTCTTCATGTTCAAATTGTAATTTCTTCTGCATTTTTCTATGTTAAAATTGTAATTTCTTCTGCCTTTCTTCATGTTCAAATTGTAATTTCTTCTGCATTTTTCTATGTTAAAATTGTAATTTCTTCTGCCTTTCTTCATGTTCAAATTGTAATTTCTTCTGCATTTTTCTATGTTAAAATTGTAATTTCTTCTGCCTTTCTTCATGTTCAAATTGTAATTTCTTCTGCCTTTCTTCATGTTCAAATTGTAATTTCTTCTGCATTTTTCTATGTTAAAATTGTAATTTCTTCTGCCTTTCTTCATGTTCAAATTGTAATTTCTTCTGCATTTTTCTATGTTAAAATTGTAATTTCTTCTGCATTTTTCTATGTTAAAATTGTAATTTCTTCTGCCTTTCTTCATGTTCAAATTGTAATTTCTTCTGCATTTTTCTATGTTAAAATTGTAATTTCTTCTGCCTTTCTTCATGTTCAAATTGTAATTTCTTCTGCATTTTTCTATGTTAAAATTGTAATTTCTTCTGCCTTTCTTCATGTTCAAATTGTAATTTCTTCTGCATTTTTCTATGTTAAAATTGTAATTTCTTCTGCATTTTTCTATGTTAAAATTGTAATTTCTTCTGCCTTTCTTCATGTTCAAATTTTAATTTCTTCTGCCTTTCTTCATGTTCAAATTGTAATTTATTCTGCCTTTCTTCATGTTCAAATTGTAATTTCTTCTGCCTTTCTTCATGTTCAAATTGTAATTTATTCTGCCTTTCTTCATGTTCAAATTGTAATTTCTTCTGCCTTTCTTCATGTTAAAATTGTAATTTCTTCTGCCTTTCTTCATGTTAAAATTGTAATTTCTTCTGCATTTTTCTATGTTAAAATTGTAATTTCTTCTGCCTTTCTTCATGTTCAAATTGTAATTTCTTCTGCCTTTCTTCATGTTCAAATTGTAATTTCTTCTGCATTTTTCTATGTTAAAATTGTAATTTCTTCTGCCTTTCTTCATGTTCAAATTGTAATTTCTTCTGCATTTTTCTATGTTAAAATTGTAATTTCTTCTGCCTTTCTTCATGTTCAAATTGTAATTTCTTCTGCATTTTTCTATGTTAAAATTGTAATTTCTTCTGCCTTTCTTCATGTTCAAATTGTAATTTCTTCTGCATTTTTCTATGTTAAAATTGTAATTTCTTCTGCCTTTCTTCATGTTCAAATTGTAATTTCTTCTGCCTTTCTTCATGTTCAAATTGTAATTTCTTCTGCATTTTTCTATGTTAAAATTGTAATTTCTTCTGCCTTTCTTCATGTTCAAATTGTAATTTCTTCTGCATTTTTCTATGTTAAAATTGTAATTTCTTCTGCATTTTTCTATGTTAAAATTGTAATTTCTTCTGCCTTTCTTCATGTTCAAATTTTAATTTCTTCTGCATTTTTCTATGTTAAAATTGTAATTTCTTCTGCCTTTCTTCATGTTCAAATTGTAATTTCTTCTGCCTTTCTTCATGTTCAAATTGTAATTTCTTCTGCATTTTTCTATGTTAAAATTGTAATTTCTTCTGCCTTTCTTCATGTTCAAATTGTAATTTCTTCTGCATTTTTCTATGTTAAAATTGTAATTTCTTCTGCCTTTCTTCATGTTCAAATTGTAATTTCTTCTGCATTTTTCTATGTTAAAATTGTAATTTCTTCTGCCTTTCTTCATGTTCAAATTGTAATTTCTTCTGCCTTTCTTCATGTTAAAATTGTAATTTCTTCTGCCTTTCTTCATGTTCAAATTGTAATTTCTTCTGCATTTTTCTATGTTAAAATTGTAATTTCTTCTGCCTTTCTTCATGTTCAAATTGTAATTTCTTATGCATTTTTCAATGTTAAAATTGTAATTTCTTCTGCCTTTCTTCATGTTCAAATTGTAATTTCTTCTGCCTTTCTTCATGTTCAAATTGTAATTTCTTCTGCCTTTCTTCATGTTAAAATTGTAATTTCTTCTGCCTTTCTTCATGTTAAAATTGTAATTTCTTCTGCATTTTTCTATGTTAAAATTGTAATTTCTTCTGCCTTTCTTCATGTTCAAATTGTAATTTCTTCTGCCTTTCTTCATGTTCAAATTGTAATTTCTTCTGCATTTTTCTATGTTAAAATTGTAATTTCTTCTGCCTTTCTTCATGTTCAAATTGTAATTTCTTCTGCATTTTTCTATGTTAAAATTGTAATTTCTTCTGCCTTTCTTCATGTTAAAATTGTAATTTCTTCTGCATTTTTCTATGTTAAAATTGTAATTTCTTCTGCCTTTCTTCATGTTCAAATTGTAATTTCTTCTGCATTTTTCTATGTTAAAATTGTAATTTCTTCTGCCTTTCTTCATGTTCAAATTGTAATTTCTTCTGCCTTTCTTCATGTTCAAATTGTAATTTCTTCTGCCTTTCTTCATGTTCAAATTGTAATTTCTTCTGCATTTTCTATGTTAAAATTGTAATTTCTTCTGCCTTTCTTCATGTTCAAATTGTAATTTCTTCTGCATTTTTCTATGTTAAAATTGTAATTTCTTCTGCCTTTCTTCATGTTCAAATTGTAATTTCTTCTGCCTTTCTTCATGTTCAAATTGTAATTTCTTCTGCCTTTCTTCATGTTCAAATTGTAATTTCTTCTGCATTTTTCTATGTTAAAATTGTAATTTCTTCTGCCTTTCTTCATGTTCAAATTGTAATTTCTTCTGCATTTTTCTATGTTAAAATTGTAATTTCTTCTGCATTTTTCTATGTTAAAATTGTAATTTCTTCTGCCTTTCTTCATGTTCAAATTTTAATTTCTTCTGCATTTTTCTATGTTAAAATTGTAATTTCTTCTGCCTTTCTTCATGTTCAAATTGTAATTTCTTCTGCCTTTCTTCATGTTCAAATTGTAATTTCTTCTGCATTTTTCTATGTTAAAATTGTAATTTCTTCTGCCTTTCTTCATGTTCAAATTGTAATTTCTTCTGCATTTTTCTATGTTAAAATTGTAATTTCTTCTGCCTTTCTTCATGTTCAAATTGTAATTTCTTCTGCATTTTTCTATGTTAAAATTGTAATTTCTTCTGCCTTTCTTCATGTTCAAATTGTAATTTTCTTCTGCCTTTCTTCATGTTAAAATTGTAATTTCTTCTGCCTTTCTTCATGTTCAAATTGTAATTTCTTCTGCATTTTTCTATGTTAAAATTGTAATTTCTTCTGCCTTTCTTCATGTTCAAATTGTAATTTCTTATGCATTTTTCAATGTTAAAATTGTAATTTCTTCTGCCTTTCTTCATGTTCAAATTGTAATTTCTTCTGCCTTTCTTCATGTTAAAATTGTAATTTCTTCTGCCTTTCTTCATGTTCAAATTGTAATTTCTTCTGCCTTTCTTTATGTTCAAATTGTAATTTTTTCTGCATTTTTCTATGTTAAAATTGTAATTTCTTCTGCCTTTCTTCATGTTCAAATTGTAATTTCTTCTGCATTTTTCTATGTTAAAATTGTAATTTCTTCTGCCTTTCTTCATGTTCAAATTGTAATTTCTTCTGCATTTTTCTATGTTAAAATTGTAATTTCTTCTGCCTTTCTTCATGTTCAAATTGTAATTTCTTCTGCATTTTTCTATGTTAAAATTGTAATTTCTTCTGCCTTTCTTCATGTTCAAATTGTAATTTCTTCTGCCTTTCTTCTATGTTAAAATTGTAATTTCTTCTGCCTTTCTTCATGTTCAAATTGTAATTTCTTCTGCCTTTCTTTATGTTCAAATTGTAATTTCTTCTGCCATTTTTCTATGTTAAAATTGTAATTTCTTCTGCCTTTCTTCATGTTCAAATTGTAATTTCTTCTGCATTTTTCTATGTTAAAATTGTAATTTCTTCTGCCTTTCTTCATGTTCAAATTGTAATTTCTTCTGCATTTTTCTATGTTAAAATTGTAATTTCTTCTGCCTTTCTTCATGTTCAAATTGTAATTTCTTCTGCATTTTTCTATGTTAAAATTGTAATTTCTTCTGCCTTTCTTCATGTTCAAAATTGTAATTTCTTCTGCCTTTCTTCATGTTAAAATTGTAATTTCTTCTGCCTTTCTTCTATGTTCAAATTGTAATTTCTTCTGCCTTTCTTCATGTTCAAATTGTAATTTCTTCTGCCTTTCTTCTATGTTCAAATTGTAATTTCTTCTGCATTTCTTCTATGTTAAAATTGTAATTTCTTCTGCCTTTCTTCTATGTTCAAATTGTAATTTCTTCTGCCTTTCTTCATGTTCAAATTGTAATTTCTTCTGCATTTTTCTATGTTAAAATTGTAATTTCTTCTGCCTTTCTTCATGTTCAAATTGTAATTTCTTCTGCATTTTTCTATGTTAAAATTGTAATTTCTTCTGCCTTTCTTCATGTTCAAATTGTAATTTCTTCTGCCTTTCTTCTATGTTCAAATTGTAATTTCTTCTGCCTTTCTTCATGTTCAAATTGTAATTTCTTCTGCATTTTTCTATGTTAAAATTGTAATTTCTTCTGCCTTTCTTCATGTTCAAATTGTAATTTCTTCTGCATTTTTCTATGTTAAAATTGTAATTTCTTCTGCCTTTCTTCATGTTCAAATTGTAATTTCTTCTGCATTTTTCTATGTTAAAATTGTAATTTCTTCTGCCTTTCTTCATGTTCAAATTGTAATTTCTTCTGCATTTCTTCTATGTTAAAATTGTAATTTCTTCTGACTTTCTTCATGTTCAAATTGTAATTTCTTCTGCCTTTCTTCATGTTCAAATTGTAATTTCTTCTGCCTTTCTTCATGTTCAAATTGTAATTTCTTCTGCATTTTTCTATGTTAAAATTGTAATTTCTTCTGACTTTCTTCATGTTCAAATTGTAATTTCTTCTGCCTTTCTTCTATGTTCAAATTGTAATTTCTTCTGCCTTTCTTCATGTTCAAATTGTAATTTCTTCTGCATTTTTCTATGTTAAAATTGTAATTTCTTCTGCCTTTCTTCATGTTCAAATTGTAATTTCTTCTGCATTTCTTCTATGTTAAAATTGTAATTTCTTCTGCCTTTCTTCATGTTCAAATTGTAATTTCTTCTGCCTTTCTTCTATGTTCAAATTGTAATTTCTTCTGCATTTCTTCTATGTTAAAATTGTAATTTCTTCTGCCTTTCTTCATGTTCAAATTGTAATTTCTTCTGCCTTTTCTTCATGTTCAAATTGTAATTTCTTCTGCCTTTCTTCATGTTCAAATTGTAATTTCTTCTGCATTTTTCTATGTTAAAATTGTAATTTCTTCTGCCTTTCTTCTATGTTCAAATTGTAATTTCTTCTGCATTTCTTCATGTTAAAATTGTAATTTCTTCTGCCTTTCTTCTATGTTCAAATTGTAATTTCTTCTGCCTTTCTTCATGTTCAAATTGTAATTTCTTCTGCATTTTTCTATGTTAAAATTGTAATTTCTTCTGCCTTTCTTCATGTTCAAATTGTAATTTCTTCTGCCTTTTTCATGTTAAAATTGTAATTTCTTCTGCCTTTCTTCATGTTAAAATTGTAATTTCTTCTGCATTTTTCTATGTTAAAATTGTAATTTCTTCTGCCTTTCTTCATGTTAAAATTGTAATTTCTTCTGCCTTTCTTCATGTTCAAATTGTAATTTCTTCTGCCTTTCTTCATGTTCAAATTGTAATTTCTTCTGCATTTCTTCTATGTTAAAATTGTAATTTCTTCTGACTTTCTTCATGTTCAAATTGT
>NW_027633123.1:52176-90912 GCF_053919585.1 Euprymna scolopes
CTTTCTTCATGTTCAATTGTAATTTCTTCTGCCTTTCTTTATGTTCAATTGTAATTTCTTCTCATTTTTCTATGTTAAAATTGTAATTTCTTCTGCCTTTCTTCATGTTCAAATTGTAATTTTCTTCTTTTCTATGTTAAAATTGTAATTTCTTCTGCCTTTCTTCATGTTCAAATTGTAATTTCTTCTGCATTTTTCTATGTTAAAATTGTAATTTCTTCTGCCTTTCTTCATGTTCAAATTGTAATTTCTTCTGCATTTTTCTATGTTAAAATTGTAATTTCTTCTGCCTTTCTTCATGTTCAAATTGTAATTTCTTCTGCCTTTCTTCATGTTAAAATTGTAATTTCTTCTGCCTTTCTTCATGTTCAAATTGTAATTTCTTCTGCCTTTCTTTATGTTCAAATTGTAATTTCTTCTGCATTTTTCTATGTTAAAATTGTAATTTCTTCTGCCTTTCTTCATGTTCAAATTGTAATTTCTGCTGCATTTTTCTATGTTAAAATTGTAATTTCTTCTGCCTTTCTTCATGTTCAAATTGTAATTTCTTCTGCATTTTTCTATGTTAAAATTGTAATTTCTTCTGCCTTTCTTCATGTTCAAATTGTAATTTCTTCTGCATTTTTCTATGTTAAAATTGTAATTTCTTCTGCCTTTCTTCATGTTCAAATTGTAATTTCTTCTGCATTTTTCTATGTTAAAATTGTACTTTCTTCTGCCTTTCTTCATGTTCAAATTGTAATTTCTTCTGCATTTTTCTATGTTAAAATTGTAATTTCTTCTGCCTTTCTTCATGTTCAAATTGTAATTTCTTCTGCCTTTCTTCATGTTAAAATTGTAATTTCTTCTGCCTTTCTTCATGTTCAAATTGTAATTTCTTCTGCATTTTTCTATGTTAAAATTGTAATTTCTTCTGCCTTTCTTCATGTTCAAATTGTAATTTCTTCTGCATTTTTCTATGTTAAAATTGTAATTTCTTCTGCCTTTCTTCATGTTCAAATTGTAATTTCTTCTGCCTTTCTTCATGTTAAAATTGTAATTTCTTCTGCCTTTCTTCATGTTCAAATTGTAATTTCTTCTGCATTTTTCTATGTTAAAATTGTAATTTCTTCTGCCTTTCTTCATGTTCAAATTGTAATTTCTTCTGCCTTTCTTCATGTTCAAATTGTAATTTCTTCTGCCTTTCTTCATGTTCAAATTGTAATTTCTTCTGCATTTTTCTATGTTAAAATTGTAATTTCTTCTGCCTTTCTTCATGTTCAAATTGTAATTTCTTCTGCATTTTTCTATGTTAAAATTGTAATTTCTTCTGCCTTTCTTCATGTTCAAATTGTAATTTCTTCTGCCTTTCTTCATGTTAAAATTGTAATTTCTTCTGCCTTTCTTCATGTTCAAATTGTAATTTCTTCTGCCTTTCTTTATGTTCAAATTGTAATTTCTTCTGCATTTTTCTATGTTAAAATTGTAATTTCTTCTGCCTTTCTTCATGTTCAAATTGTAATTTCTTCTGCATTTTTCTATGTTAAAATTGTAATTTCTTCTGCCTTTCTTCATGTTCAAATTGTAATTTCTTCTGCATTTTTCTATGTTAAAATTGTAATTTCTTCTGCCTTTCTTCATGTTCAAATTGTAATTTCTTCTGCATTTTTCTATGTTAAAATTGTAATTTCTTCTGCCTTTCTTCATGTTCAAATTGTAATTTCTTCTGCCTTTCTTCATGTTAAAATTGTAATTTCTTCTGCCTTTCTTCATGTTCAAATTGTAATTTCTTCTGCCTTTCTTTATGTTCAAATTGTAATTTCTTCTGCATTTTTCTATGTTAAAATTGTAATTTCTTCTGCCTTTCTTCATGTTCAAATTGTAATTTCTTCTGCATTTTTCTATGTTAAAATTGTAATTTCTTCTGCCTTTCTTCATGTTCAAATTGTAATTTCTTCTGCATTTTTCTATGTTAAAATTGTAATTTCTTCTGCCTTTCTTCATGTTCAAATTGTAATTTCTTCTGCATTTTTCTATGTTAAAATTGTAATTTCTTCTGCCTTTCTTCATGTTCAAATTGTAATTTCTTCTGCATTTTTCTATGTTAAAATTGTAATTTCTTCTGCCTTTCTTCATGTTCAAATTGTAATTTCTTCTGCATTTTTCTATGTTAAAATTGTAATTTCTTCTGCCTTTCTTCATGTTCAAATTGTAATTTCTTCTGCCTTTCTTCATGTTAAAATTGTAATTTCTTCTGCCTTTCTTCATGTTCAAATTGTAATTTCTTCTGCATTTTTCTATGTTAAAATTGTAATTTCTTCTGCCTTTCTTCATGTTCAAATTGTAATTTCTTCTGCATTTTTCTATGTTAAAATTGTAATTTCTTCTGCCTTTCTTCATGTTCAAATTGTAATTTCTTCTGCCTTTCTTCATGTTAAAATTGTAATTTCTTCTGCCTTTCTTCATGTTCAAATTGTAATTTCTTCTGCATTTTTCTATGTTAAAATTGTAATTTCTTCTGCCTTTCTTCATGTTCAAATTGTAATTTCTTCTGCCTTTCTTCATGTTCAAATTGTAATTTCTTCTGCCTTTCTTCATGTTCAAATTGTAATTTCTTCTGCATTTTTCTATGTTAAAATTGTAATTTCTTCTGCCTTTCTTCATGTTCAAATTGTAATTTCTTCTGCATTTTTCTATGTTAAAATTGTAATTTCTTCTGCCTTTCTTCATGTTCAAATTGTAATTTCTTCTGCCTTTCTTCATGTTAAAATTGTAATTTCTTCTGCCTTTCTTCATGTTCAAATTGTAATTTCTTCTGCCTTTCTTTATGTTCAAATTGTAATTTCTTCTGCATTTTTCTATGTTAAAATTGTAATTTCTTCTGCCTTTCTTCATGTTCAAATTGTAATTTCTGCTGCATTTTTCTATGTTAAAATTGTAATTTCTTCTGCCTTTCTTCATGTTCAAATTGTAATTTCTTCTGCATTTTTCTATGTTAAAATTGTAATTTCTTCTGCCTTTCTTCATGTTCAAATTGTAATTTCTTCTGCATTTTTCTATGTTAAAATTGTAATTTCTTCTGCCTTTCTTCATGTTCAAATTGTAATTTCTTCTGCATTTTTCTATGTTAAAATTGTAATTTCTACTGCCTTTCTTCATGTTCAAATTGTAATTTCTGCTGCATTTTTCTATGTTAAAATTGTAATTTCTTCTGCCTTTCTTCATGTTAAAATTGTAATTTCTTCTGCATTTTTCTATGTTAAAATTGTAATTTCTTCTGCCTTTCTTCATGTTCAAATTGTAATTTCTTCTGCATTTTTCTATGTTAAAATTGTAATTTCTTCTGCCTTTCTTCATGTTCAAATTGTAATTTCTTCTGCATTTTTCTATGTTAAAATTGTAATTTCTTCTGCCTTTCTTCATGTTCAAATTGTAATTTCTTCTGCCTTTCTTCATGTTAAAATTGTAATTTCTTCTGCCTTTCTTCATGTTCAAATTGTAATTTCTTCTGCCTTTCTTCATGTTCAAATTGTAATTTCTTCTGCCTTTCTTCATGTTCAAATTGTAATTTCTTCTGCATTTTTCTATGTTAAAATTGTAATTTCTTCTGCCTTTCTTCATGTTCAAATTGTAATTTCTTCTGCATTTTTCTATGTTAAAATTGTAATTTCTTCTGCCTTTCTTCATGTTCAAATTGTAATTTCTTCTGCCTTTCTTCATGTTCAAATTGTAATTTCTTCTGCCTTTCTTCATGTTAAAATTGTAATTTCTTCTGCCTTTCTTCATGTTCAAATTGTAATTTCTTCTGCCTTTCTTTATGTTCAAATTGTAATTTCTTCTGCATTTTTCTATGTTAAAATTGTAATTTCTTCTGCATTTTTCTATGTTAAAATTGTAATTTCTTCTGCCTTTCTTCATGTTCAAATTGTAATTTCTTCTGCCTTTCTTCATGTTCAAATTGTAATTTCTTCTGCCTTTCTTCATGTTCAAATTGTAATTTCTTCTGCCTTTCTTCATGTTCAAATTGTAATTTCTGCTGCATTTTTCTATGTTAAAATTGTAATTTCTTCTGCCTTTCTTCATGTTCAAATTGTAATTTCTTCTGCATTTTTCTATGTTAAAATTGTAATTTCTTCTGCCTTTCTTCATGTTCAAATTGTAATTTCTTCTGCATTTTTCTATGTTAAAATTGTAATTTCTTCTGCCTTTCTTCATGTTCAAATTGTAATTTCTTCTGCATTTTTCTATGTTAAAATTGTAATTTCTTCTGCCTTTCTTCATGTTCAAATTGTAATTTCTTCTGCATTTTTCTATGTTAAAATTGTAATTTCTTCTGCCTTTCTTCATGTTCAAATTGTAATTTCTTCTGCCTTTCTTCATGTTAAAATTGTAATTTCTTCTGCCTTTCTTCATGTTCAAATTGTAATTTCTTCTGCCTTTCTTCATGTTCAAATTGTAATTTCTTCTGCCTTTCTTCATGTTCAAATTGTAATTTCTTCTGCATTTTTCTATGTTAAAATTGTAATTTCTTCTGCCTTTCTTCATGTTCAAATTGTAATTTCTTCTGCCTTTCTTCATGTTCAAATTGTAATTTCTTCTGCATTTTTCTATGTTAAAATTGTAATTTCTTCTGCCTTTCTTCATGTTAAAATTGTAATTTCTTCTGCCTTTCTTCATGTTCAAATTGTAATTTCTTCTGCCTTTCTTCATGTTAAAATTGTAATTTCTTCTGCCTTTCTTCATGTTCAAATTGTAATTTCTTCTGCATTTTTCTATGTTAAAATTGTAATTTCTTCTGCCTTTCTTCATGTTCAAATTGTAATTTCTGCTGCATTTTTCTATGTTAAAATTGTAATTTCTTCTGCCTTTCTTCATGTTCAAATTGTAATTTCTTCTGCATTTTTCTATGTTAAAATTGTAATTTCTTCTGCCTTTCTTCATGTTCAAATTGTAATTTCTTCTGCATTTTTCTATGTTAAAATTGTAATTTCTTCTGCCTTTCTTCATGTTCAAATTGTAATTTCTTCTGCATTTTTCTATGTTAAAATTGTAATTTCTTCTGCCTTTCTTCATGTTCAAATTGTAATTTCTTCTGCATTTTTCTATGTTAAAATTGTAATTTCTTCTGCCTTTCTTCATGTTCAAATTGTAATTTCTTCTGCCTTTCTTCATGTTAAAATTGTAATTTCTTCTGCCTTTCTTCATGTTCAAATTGTAATTTCTTCTGCCTTTCTTCATGTTCAAATTGTAATTTCTTCTGCCTTTCTTCATGTTCAAATTGTAATTTCTTCTGCATTTTTCTATGTTAAAATTGTAATTTCTTCTGCCTTTCTTCATGTTCAAATTGTAATTTCTTCTGCCTTTCTTCATGTTCAAATTGTAATTTCTTCTGCATTTTTCTATGTTAAAATTGTAATTTCTTCTGCCTTTCTTCATGTTAAAATTGTAATTTCTTCTGCCTTTCTTCATGTTCAAATTGTAATTTCTTCTGCCTTTCTTCATGTTAAAATTGTAATTTCTTCTGCCTTTCTTCATGTTCAAATTGTAATTTCTTCTGCATTTTTCTATGTTAAAATTGTAATTTCTTCTGCCTTTCTTCATGTTAAAATTGTAATTTCTTCTGCCTTTCTTCATGTTCAAATTGTAATTTCTTCTGCATTTTTCTATGTTAAAATTGTAATTTCTTCTGCCTTTCTTCATGTTCAAATTGTAATTTCTTCTGCATTTTTCTATGTTAAAATTGTAATTTCTTCTGCCTTTCTTCATGTTCAAATTGTAATTTCTTCTGCATTTTTCTATGTTAAAATTGTAATTTCTTCTGACTTTCTTCATGTTCAAATTGTAATTTCTTCTGCATTTTTCTATGTTCAAATTGTAATTT
The DNA here is from genome assembly GCF_053919585.1 of Euprymna scolopes. Lineage (NCBI taxonomy): Eukaryota > Metazoa > Mollusca > Cephalopoda > Sepiida > Sepiolidae > Euprymna > Euprymna scolopes. The sequence continues at coordinate 58,037 of NW_027633123.1, forward strand.
CTTCTGCATTTTTCTATGTTAAAATTGTAATTTCTTCTGCCTTTCTTCATGTTCAAATTGTAATTTCTTCTGCATTTTTCTATGTTAAAATTGTAATTTCTTCTGCCTTTCTTCATGTTCAAATTGTAATTTCTTCTGCCTTTCTTCATGTTCAAATTGTAATTTCTTCTGCCTTTCTTAATTTTCAAATTGTAATTTCTTCTGCCTTTCTTCATGTTCAAATTGTAATTTCTTCTGCCTTTCTTCATGTTCAAATTGTAATTTCTTCTGCCTTTCTTAATTTTCAAATTGTAATTTCTTCTGCCTTTCTTCATGTTCAAATTGTAATTTCTTCTGCATTTTTCTATGTTAAAATTGTAATTTCTTCTGCATTTTTCTATGTTAAAATTGTAATTTCTTCTGCCTTTCTTCATGTTCAAATTGTAATTTCTTCTGCCTTTCTTCATGTTAAAATTGTAATTTCTTCTGCATTTTTCTATGTTAAAATTGTAATTTTTTCTGCCTTTCTTCATGTTAAAATTGTAATTTCTTCTGCCTTTCTTCATGTTCAAATTGTAATTTCTTCTGCATTTTTCTATGTTAAAATTGTAATTTCTTCTGCCTTTCTTCATGTTCAAATTGTAATTTCTTCTGCATTTTTCTATGTTAAAATTGTAATTTCTTCTGCATTTTTCTATGTTAAAATTGTAATTTCTTCTGCCTTTGTTCATGTTCAAATTGTAATTTCTTCTGCATTTTTCTATGTTAAAATTGTAATTTCTTCTGCCTTTCTTCATGTTCAAATTGTAATTTCTTCTGCCTTTCTTCATGTTCAAATTGTAATTTCTTCTGCATTTTTCTATGTTAAAATTGTAATTTCTTCTGCCTTTCTTCATGTTCAAATTGTAATTTCTTCTGCCTTTCTTCATGTTCAAATTGTAATTTCTTCTGCCTTTCTTCATGTTCAAATTGTAATTTCTTCTGCATTTTCTATGTTAAAATTGTAATTTCTTCTGCCTTTCTTCATGTTCAAATTGTAATTTCTTCTGCATTTTTCTATGTTAAAATTGTAATTTCTTCTGCCTTTCTTCATGTTCAAATTGTAATTTCTTCTGCCTTTCTTCATGTTCAAATTGTAATTTCTTCTGCATTTTTCTATGTTAAAATTGTAATTTCTTCTGCCTTTCTTCATGTTCAAATTGTAATTTCTTCTGCCTTTCTTCATGTTCAAATTGTAATTTCTTCTGCCTTTCTTCATGTTCAAATTGTAATTTCTTCTGCATTTTTCTATGTTAAAATTGTAATTTCTTCTGCCTTTCTTCATGTTCAAATTGTAATTTCTTCTGCATTTTTCTATGTTAAAATTGTAATTTCTTCTGCCTTTCTTCATGTTCAAATTGTAATTTCTTCTGCCTTTCTTCATGTTCAAATTGTAATTTCTTCTGCATTTTTCTATGTTAAAATTGTAATTTCTTCTGCCTTTCTTCATGTTCAAATTGTAATTTCTTCTGCCTTTCTTCATGTTCAAATTGTAATTTCTTCTGCCTTTCTTCATGTTCAAATTGTAATTTCTTCTGCCTTTCTTCATGTTCAAATTGTAATTTCTTCTGCATTTTTCTATGTTAAAATTGTAATTTCTTCTGCCTTTCTTCATGTTCAAATTGTAATTTCTTCTGCATTTTTCTATGTTAAAATTGTAATTTCTTCTGCCTTTCTTCATGTTCAAATTGTAATTTCTTCTGCATTTTTCTATGTTAAAATTGTAATTTCTTCTGCCTTTCTTCATGTTCAAATTGTAATTTCTTCTGCATTTTTCTATGTTAAAATTGTAATTTCTTCTGCATTTTTCTATGTTAAAATTGTAATTTCTTCTGCCTTTCTTCATGTTAAAATTGTAATTTCTTCTGCCTTTCTTCATGTTCAAATTGTAATTTCTTCTGCATTTTTCTATGTTAAAATTGTAATTTCTTCTGCCTTTCTTCATGTTCAAATTGTAATTTCTTCTGCATTTTTCTATGTTAAAATTGTAATTTCTTCTGCATTTTTCTATGTTAAAATTGTAATTTCTTCTGCCTTTGTTCATGTTCAAATTGTAATTTCTTCTGCATTTTTCTATGTTAAAATTGTAATTTCTTCTGCCTTTCTTCATGTTCAAATTGTAATTTCTTCTGCCTTTCTTCATGTTCAAATTGTAATTTCTTCTGCATTTTTCTATGTTAAAATTGTAATTTCTTCTGCCTTTCTTCATGTTCAAATTGTAATTTCTTCTGCCTTTCTTCATGTTCAAATTGTAATTTCTTCTGCCTTTCTTCATGTTCAAATTGTAATTTCTTCTGCATTTTTCTATGTTAAAATTGTAATTTCTTCTGCCTTTCTTCATGTTCAAATTGTAATTTCTTCTGCATTTTTCTATGTTAAAATTGTAATTTCTTCTGCCTTTCTTCATGTTCAAATTGTAATTTCTTCTGCCTTTCTTCATGTTCAAATTGTAATTTCTTCTGCATTTTTCTATGTTAAAATTGTAATTTCTTCTGCCTTTCTTCATGTTCAAATTGTAATTTCTTCTGCCTTTCTTCATGTTCAAATTGTAATTTCTTCTGCCTTTCTTCATGTTCAAATTGTAATTTCTTCTGCATTTTTCTATGTTAAAATTGTAATTTCTTCTGCCTTTCTTCATGTTCAAATTGTAATTTCTTCTGCATTTTTCTATGTTAAAATTGTAATTTCTTCTGCCTTTCTTCATGTTCAAATTGTAATTTCTTCTGCCTTTCTTCATGTTCAAATTGTAATTTCTTCTGCATTTTTCTATGTTAAAATTGTAATTTCTTCTGCCTTTCTTCATGTTCAAATTGTAATTTCTTCTGCCTTTCTTCATGTTCAAATTGTAATTTCTTCTGCCTTTCTTCATGTTCAAATTGTAATTTCTTCTGCCTTTCTTCATGTTCAAATTGTAATTTCTTCTGCATTTTTCTATGTTAAAATTGTAATTTCTTCTGCCTTTCTTCATGTTCAAATTGTAATTTCTTCTGCATTTTTCTATGTTAAAATTGTAATTTCTTCTGCCTTTCTTCATGTTCAAATTGTAATTTCTACTGCCTTTCTTCATGTTCAAATTGTAATTTCTTCTGCATTTTTCTATGTTAAAATTGTAATTTCTTCTGCCTTTCTTCATGTTCAAATTGTAATTTCTTCTGCATTTTTCTATGTTAAAATTGTAATTTCTTCTGCCTTTCTTCATGTTCAAATTGTAATTTCTTCTGCATTTTTCTATGTTAAAATTGTAATTTCTTCTGCCTTTCTTCATATTCAAATTGTAATTTCTTCTGCCTTTCTTCATGTTCAAATTGTAATTTCTTCTGCATTTTTCTATGTTAAAATTGTAATTTCTTCTGCCTTTCTTCATGTTCAAATTGTAATTTCTTCTGCATTTTTCTATGTTAAAATTGTAATTTCTTCTGCCTTTCTTCATGTTCAAATTGTAATTTCTTCTGCATTTTTCTATGTTAAAATTGTAATTTCTTCTGCCTTTCTTCATGTTCAAATTGTAATTTCTTCTGCCTTTCTTCATGTTCAAATTGTAATTTCTTCTGCATTTTTCTATGTTAAAATTGTAATTTCTTCTGCCTTTCTTCATGTTCAAATTGTAATTTCTTCTGCCTTTCTTCATGTTAAAATTGTAATTTCTTCTGCCTTTCTTCATGTTCAAATTGTAATTTCTTCTGCATTTTTCTATGTTAAAATTGTAATTTCTTCTGCCTTTCTTCATGTTCAAATTGTAATTTCTTCTGCATTTTTCTATGTTAAAATTGTAATTTCTTCTGCCTTTCTTCATGTTCAAATTGTAATTTCTTCTGCATTTTTCTATGTTAAAATTGTAATTTCTTCTGCCTTTCTTCATGTTCAAATTGTAATTTCTTCTGCCTTTCTTCATGTTCAAATTGTAATTTCTTCTGCATTTTTCTCTGTTAAAATTGTAATTTCTTCTGCCTTTCTTCATGTTCAAATTGTAATTTCTTCTGCCTTTCTTCATGTTCAAATTGTAATTTCTTCTGCATTTTTCTATGTTAAAATTGTAATTTCTTCTGCCTTTCTTCATGTTCAAATTGTAATTTTTTCTGCATTTTTCTATGTTAAAATTGTAATTTCTTCTGCCTTTCTTCATGTTCAAATTGTAATTTCTTCTGCATTTTTCTATGTTAAAATTGTAATTTCTTCTGCCTTTCTTCATGTTCAAATTGTAATTTCTTCTGCATTTTTCTATGTTAAAATTGTAATTTCTTCTGCCTTTCTTCATGTTCAAATTGTAATTTCTTCTGCATTTTTCTATGTTAAAATTGTAATTTCTTCTGCATTTTTCTATGTTAAAATTGTAATTTCTTCTGCCTTTCTTCATGTTCAAATTGTAATTTCTTCTGCATTTTTCTATGTTAAAATTGTAATTTCTTCTGCCTTTCTTCATGTTCAAATTGTAATTTCTTCTGCATTTTTCTATGTTAAAATTGTAATTTCTTCTGCCTTTCTTCATGTTCAAATTGTAATTTCTTATGCATTTTTCAATGTTAAAATTGTAATTTCTTCTGCCTTTCTTCATGTTCAAATTGTAATTTCTTCTGCCTTTCTTCATGTTAAAATTGTAATTTCTTCTGCCTTTCTTCATGTTAAAATTGTAATTTCTTCTGCCTTTCTTTATGTTCAAATTGTAATTTTTTCTGCATTTTTCTATGTTAAAATTGTAATTTCTTCTGCCTTTCTTCATGTTCAAATTGTAATTTCTTCTGCATTTTTCTATGTTAAAATTGTAATTTCTTCTGCCTTTCTTCATGTTCAAATTGTAATTTCTTCTGCATTTTTCTATGTTAAAATTGTAATTTCTTCTGCCTTTCTTCATGTTCAAATTGTAATTTCTTCTGCATTTTTCTATGTTAAAATTGTAATTTCTTCTGCCTTTCTTCATGTTCAAATTGTAATTTCTTCTGCCTTTCTTCATGTTAAAATTGTAATTTCTTCTGCCTTTCTTCATGTTCAAATTGTAATTTCTTCTGCCTTTCTTTATGTTCAAATTGTAATTTCTTCTGCATTTTTTCTATGTTAAAATTGTAATTTCTTCTGCCTTTCTTCATGTTCAAATTGTAATTTCTTCTGCATTTTTCTATGTTAAAATTGTAATTTCTTCTGCCTTTCTTCATGTTCAAATTGTAATTTCTTCTGCATTTTTCTATGTTAAAATTGTAATTTCTTCTGCCTTTCTTCATGTTAAAATTGTAATTTCTTCTGCATTTTTCTATGTTAAAATTGTAATTTCTTCTGCCTTTCTTCATGTTCAAATTGTAATTTCTTCTGCCTTTCTTCATGTTAAAATTGTAATTTCTTCTGCCTTTCTTCATGTTCAAATTGTAATTTCTTCTGCATTTTTCTATGTTAAAATTGTAATTTCTTCTGCCTTTCTTCATGTTAAAATTGTAATTTCTTATGCATTTTTCTATGTTAAAATTGTAATTTCTTCTGCCTTTCTTCATGTTCAAATTGTAATTTCTTCTGCATTTTTCTATGTTAAAATTGTAATTTCTTCTGCCTTTCTTCATGTTCAAATTGTAATTTCTTCTGCCTTTCTTCATGTTAAAATTGTAATTTCTTCTGCCTTTCTTCATGTTCAAATTGTAATTTCTTCTGCCTTTCTTCATGTTCAAATTGTAATTTCTTCTGCCTTTCTTCATACTCAAATTGTAATTTCTTCTGCCTTTCTTCATGTTAAAATTGTAATTTCTTCTGCCTTTCTTCATGTTCAAATTGTAATTTCTTCTGCCTTTCTTCATGTTCAAATTGTAATTTCTTCTGCATTTTTCTATGTTAAAATTGTAATTTCTTCTGCCTTTCTTCATGTTCAAATTGTAATTTCTTCTGCATTTTTCTATGTTAAAATTGTAATTTCTTCTGCCTTTCTTCATGTTAAAATTGTAATTTCTTCTGCCTTTCTTCATGTTCAAATTGTAATTTCTTCTGCATTTTTCTATGTTAAAATTGTAATTTCTTCTGCCTTTCTTCATGTTCAAATTGTAATTTCTTCTGCATTTTTCTATGTTCAAATTGTAATTTCTTCTGCCTTTCTTCATGTTCAAATTGTAATTTCTTCTGCATTTTTCTATGTTAAAATTGTAATTTCTTCTGCCTTTCTTCATGTTCAAATTGTAATTTCTTCTGCATTTTTCTATGTTAAAATTGTAATTTCTTCTGCCTTTCTTCATGTTCAAATTGTAATTTCTTCTGCATTTTTCTATGTTAAAATTGTAATTTCTTCTGCCTTTCTTCATGTTCAAATTGTAATTTCTTCTGCATTTTTCTATGTTAAAATTGTAATTTCTTCTGCCTTTCTTCATGTTCAAATTGTAATTTCTTCTGCCTTTCTTCATGTTCAAATTGTAATTTCTTCTGCATTTTTCTATGTTAAAATTGTAATTTCTTCTGCCTTTCTTCATGTTCAAATTGTAATTTCTTCTGCATTTTTCTATGTTAAAATTGTAATTTCTTCTGCATTTTTCTATGTTAAAATTGTAATTTCTTCTGCCTTTCTTCATGTTCAAATTGTAATTTCTTCTGCATTTTTCAATGTTAAAATTGTAATTTCTTCTGCCTTTCTTCATGTTCAAATTGTAATTTCTTCTGCATTTTTCTATGTTAAAATTGTAATTTCTTCTGCCTTTCTTCATGTTCAAATTGTAATTTCTTCTGCCTTTCTTCATGTTAAAATTGTAATTTCTTCTGCCTTTCTTCATGTTAAAATTGTAATTTCTTCTGCCTTTCTTTATGTTCAAATTGTAATTTTTTCTGCATTTTTCTATGTTAAAATTGTAATTTCTTCTGCCTTTCTTCATGTTCAAATTGTAATTTCTTCTGCATTTTTCTATGTTAAAATTGTAATTTCTTCTGCCTTTCTTCATGTTCAAATTGTAATTTCTTCTGCATTTTTCTATGTTAAAATTGTAATTTCTTCTGCCTTTCTTCATGTTCAAATTGTAATTTCTTCTGCATTTTTCTATGTTAAAATTGTAATTTCTTCTGCCTTTCTTCATGTTCAAATTGTAATTTCTTCTGCCTTTCTTCATGTTAAAATTGTAATTTCTTCTGCCTTTCTTCATGTTCAAATTGTAATTTCTTCTGCCTTTCTTTATGTTCAAATTGTAATTTCTTCTGCATTTTTCTATGTTAAAATTGTAATTTCTTCTGCCTTTCTTCATGTTCAAATTGTAATTTCTTCTGCATTTTTCTATGTTAAAATTGTAATTTCTTCTGCCTTTCTTCATGTTCAAATTGTAATTTCTTCTGCATTTTTCTATGTTAAAATTGTAATTTCTTCTGCCTTTCTTCATGTTAAAATTGTAATTTCTTCTGCATTTTTCTATGTTAAAATTGTAATTTCTTCTGCCTTTCTTCATGTTCAAATTGTAATTTCTTCTGCCTTTCTTCATGTTAAAATTGTAATTTCTTCTGCCTTTCTTCATGTTCAAATTGTAATTTCTTCTGCATTTTTCTATGTTAAAATTGTAATTTCTTCTGCCTTTCTTCATGTTAAAATTGTAATTTCTTATGCATTTTTCTATGTTAAAATTGTAATTTCTTCTGCCTTTCTTCATGTTCAAATTGTAATTTCTTCTGCATTTTTCTATGTTAAAATTGTAATTTCTTCTGCCTTTCTTCATGTTCAAATTGTAATTTCTTCTGCCTTTCTTCATGTTAAAATTGTAATTTCTTCTGCCTTTCTTCATGTTCAAATTGTAATTTCTTCTGCATTTTTCTATGTTAAAATTGTAATTTCTTCTGCCTTTCTTCATGTTAAAATTGTAATTTCTTATGCATTTTTCTATGTTAAAATTGTAATTTCTTCTGCCTTTCTTCATGTTCAAATTGTAATTTCTTCTGCATTTTTCTATGTTAAAATTGTAATTTCTTCTGCATTTCTTCATGTTCAAATTGTAATTTCTTCTGCCTTTCTTCATGTTAAAATTGTAATTTCTTCTGCCTTTCTTCATGTTCAAATTGTAATTTCTTCTGCATTTTTCTATGTTAAAATTGTAATTTCTTCTGCCTTTCTTCATGTTAAAATTGTAATTTCTTCTGCATTTTTCTATGTTAAAATTGTAATTTCTTCTGCCTTTCTTCATGTTCAAATTGTAATTTCTTCTGCCTTTCTTCATGTTAAAATTGTAATTTCTTCTGCCTTTCTTCATGTTCAAATTGTAATTTCTTCTGCATTTTTCTATGTTAAAATTGTAATTTCTTCTGCCTTTCTTCATGTTAAAATTGTAATTTCTTATGCATTTTTCTATGTTAAAATTGTAATTTCTTCTGCCTTTCTTCATGTTCAAATTGTAATTTCTTCTGCATTTTTCTATGTTAAAATTGTAATTTCTTCTGCCTTTCTTCATGTTCAAATTGTAATTTCTTCTGCATTTTTCTATGTTAAAATTGTAATTTCTTCTGCCTTTCTTCATGTTCAAATTGTAATTTCTTCTGCCTTTCTTCATGTTAAAATTGTAATTTCTTCTGCCTTTCTTCATGTTCAAATTGTAATTTCTTCTGCCTTTCTTTATGTTCAAATTGTAATTTCTTCTGCATTTTTCTATGTTAAAATTGTAATTTCTTCTGCCTTTCTTCATGTTCAAATTGTAATTTCTTCTGCATTTTTCTATGTTAAAATTGTAATTTCTTCTGCCTTTCTTCATGTTCAAATTGTAATTTCTTCTGCATTTTTCTATGTTAAAATTGTAATTTCTTCTGCCTTTCTTCATGTTAAAATTGTAATTTCTTCTGCATTTTTCTATGTTAAAATTGTAATTTCTTCTGCCTTTCTTCATGTTAAAATTGTAATTTCTTCTGCCTTTCTTCATGTTAAAATTGTAATTTCTTCTGCCTTTCTTCATGTTCAAATTGTAATTTCTTCTGCATTTTTCTATGTTAAAATTGTAATTTCTTCTGCCTTTCTTCATGTTAAAATTGTAATTTCTTATGCATTTTTCTATGTTAAAATTGTAATTTCTTCTGCCTTTCTTCATGTTCAAATTGTAATTTCTTCTGCATTTTTCTATGTTAAAATTGTAATTTCTTCTGCCTTTCTTCATGTTCAAATTGTAATTTCTTCTGCCTTTCTTCATGTTAAAATTGTAATTTCTTCTGCCTTTCTTCATGTTCAAATTGTAATTTCTTCTGCCTTTCTTCATGTTCAAATTGTAATTTCTTCTGCCTTTCTTCATACTCAAATTGTAATTTCTTCTGCCTTTCTTCATGTTAAAATTGTAATTTCTTCTGCCTTTCTTCATGTTCAAATTGTAATTTCTTCTGCCTTTCTTCATGTTCAAATTGTAATTTCTTCTGCATTTTTCTATGTTAAAATTGTAATTTCTTCTGCCTTTCTTCATGTTCAAATTGTAATTTCTTCTGCATTTTTCTATGTTAAAATTGTAATTTCTTCTGCCTTTCTTCATGTTAAAATTGTAATTTCTTCTGCCTTTCTTCATGTTCAAATTGTAATTTCTTCTGCATTTTTCTATGTTAAAATTGTAATTTCTTCTGCCTTTCTTCATGTTCAAATTGTAATTTCTTCTGCATTTTTCTATGTTCAAATTGTAATTTCTTCTGCCTTTCTTCATGTTCAAATTGTAATTTCTTCTGCATTTTTCTATGTTAAAATTGTAATTTCTTCTGCCTTTCTTCATGTTCAAATTGTAATTTCTTCTGCATTTTTCTATGTTAAAATTGTAATTTCTTCTGCCTTTCTTCATGTTCAAATTGTAATTTCTTCTGCATTTTTCTATGTTAAAATTGTAATTTCTTCTGCCTTTCTTCATGTTCAAATTGTAATTTCTTCTGCATTTTTCTATGTTAAAATTGTAATTTCTTCTGCCTTTCTTCATGTTCAAATTGTAATTTCTTCTGCCTTTCTTCATGTTCAAATTGTAATTTCTTCTGCATTTTTCTATGTTAAAATTGTAATTTCTTCTGCCTTTCTTCATGTTCAAATTGTAATTTCTTCTGCATTTTTCTATGTTAAAATTGTAATTTCTTCTGCATTTTTCTATGTTAAAATTGTAATTTCTTCTGCCTTTCTTCATGTTCAAATTGTAATTTCTTCTGCATTTTTCAATGTTAAAATTGTAATTTCTTCTGCCTTTCTTCATGTTCAAATTGTAATTTCTTCTGCATTTTTCTATGTTAAAATTGTAATTTCTTCTGCCTTTCTTCATGTTCAAATTGTAATTTCTTCTGCCTTTCTTCATGTTAAAATTGTAATTTCTTCTGCCTTTCTTCATGTTCAAATTGTAATTTCTTCTGCCTTTCTTTATGTTCAAATTGTAATTTTTTCTGCATTTTTCTATGTTAAAATTGTAATTTCTTCTGCCTTTCTTCATGTTCAAATTGTAATTTCTTCTGCATTTTTCTATGTTAAAATTGTAATTTCTTCTGCCTTTCTTCATGTTCAAATTGTAATTTCTTCTGCATTTTTCTATGTTAAAATTGTAATTTCTTCTGCCTTTCTTCATGTTCAAATTGTAATTTCTTCTGCATTTTTCTATGTTAAAATTGTAATTTCTTCTGCCTTTCTTCATGTTCAAATTGTAATTTCTTCTGCCTTTCTTCATGTTAAAATTGTAATTTCTTCTGCCTTTCTTCATGTTCAAATTGTAATTTCTTCTGCCTTTCTTTATGTTCAAATTGTAATTTCTTCTGCATTTTTCTATGTTAAAATTGTAATTTCTTCTGCCTTTCTTCATGTTCAAATTGTAATTTCTTCTGCATTTTTCTATGTTAAAATTGTAATTTCTTCTGCCTTTCTTCATGTTCAAATTGTAATTTCTTCTGCATTTTTCTATGTTAAAATTGTAATTTCTTCTGCCTTTCTTCATGTTAAAATTGTAATTTCTTCTGCATTTTTCTATGTTAAAATTGTAATTTCTTCTGCCTTTCTTCATGTTCAAATTGTAATTTCTTCTGCCTTTCTTCATGTTAAAATTGTAATTTCTTCTGCCTTTCTTCATGTTCAAATTGTAATTTCTTCTGCATTTTTCTATGTTAAAATTGTAATTTCTTCTGCCTTTCTTCATGTTAAAATTGTAATTTCTTATGCATTTTTCTATGTTAAAATTGTAATTTCTTCTGCCTTTCTTCATGTTCAAATTGTAATTTCTTCTGCATTTTTCTATGTTAAAATTGTAATTTCTTCTGCCTTTCTTCATGTTCAAATTGTAATTTCTTCTGCCTTTCTTCATGTTAAAATTGTAATTTCTTCTGCCTTTCTTCATGTTCAAATTGTAATTTCTTCTGCCTTTCTTCATGTTCAAATTGTAATTTCTTCTGCCTTTCTTCATACTCAAATTGTAATTTCTTCTGCATTTTTCTATGTTAAACTTGTAATTTCTTCTGCCTTTCTTCATGTTCAAATTGTAATTTCTTCTGCCTTTCTTCATGTTCAAATTGTAATTTCTTCTGCATTTTTCTATGTTAAAATTGTAATTTCTTCTGCCTTTCTTCATGTTAAAATTGTAATTTCTTATGCATTTTTCTATGTTAAAATTGTAATTTCTTCTGCCTTTCTTCATGTTCAAATTGTAATTTCTTCTGCATTTTTCTATGTTAAAATTGTAATTTCTTCTGCCTTTCTTCATGTTCAAATTGTAATTTCTTCTGCCTTTCTTCATGTTAAAATTGTAATTTCTTCTGCCTTTCTTCATGTTCAAATTGTAATTTCTTCTGCCTTTCTTCATGTTCAAATTGTAATTTCTTCTGCCTTTCTTCATACTCAAATTGTAATTTCTTCTGCATTTTTCTATGTTAAACTTGTAATTTCTTCTGCCTTTCTTCATGTTCAAATTGTAATTTCTTCTGCCTTTCTTCATGTTCAAATTGTAATTTCTTCTGCATTTTTCTATGTTAAAATTGTAATTTCTTCTGCCTTTCTTCATGTTAAAATTGTAATTTCTTCTGCCTTTCTTCATGTTCAAATTGTAATTTCTTCTGCATTTTTCTATGTTAAAATTGTAATTTCTTCTGCCTTTCTTCATGTTCAAATTGTAATTTCTTCTGCATTTTTCTATGTTCAAATTGTAATTTCTTCTGCCTTTCTTCATGTTCAAATTGTAATTTCTTCTGCATTTTTCTATGTTAAAATTGTAATTTCTTCTGCCTTTCTTCATGTTCAAATTGTAATTTCTTCTGCATTTTTCTATGTTAAAATTGTAATTTCTTCTGCCTTTCTTCATGTTCAAATTGTAATTTCTTCTGCATTTTTCTATGTTAAAATTGTAATTTCTTCTGCCTTTCTTCATGTTCAAATTGTAATTTCTTCTGCATTTTTCTATGTTAAAATTGTAATTTCTTCTGCCTTTCTTCATGTTCAAATTGTAATTTCTTCTGCCTTTCTTCATGTTCAAATTGTAATTTCTTCTGCATTTTTCTATGTTAAAATTGTAATTTCTTCTGCCTTTCTTCATGTTCAAATTGTAATTTCTTCTGCATTTTTCTATGTTAAAATTGTAATTTCTTCTGCATTTTTCTATGTTAAAATTGTAATTTCTTCTGCCTTTCTTCATGTTCAAATTGTAATTTCTTCTGCATTTTTCTATGTTAAAATTGTAATTTCTTCTGCCTTTCTTCATGTTCAAATTGTAATTTCTTCTGCATTTTTCTATGTTAAAATTGTAATTTCTTCTGCCTTTCTTCATGTTCAAATTGTAATTTCTTCTGCATTTTTCTATGTTAAAATTGTAATTTCTTCTGCATTTTTCTATGTTAAAATTGTAATTTCTTCTGCCTTTCTTCATGTTCAAATTTTAATTTCTTCTGCCTTTCTTCATGTTCAAATTGTAATTTATTCTGCCTTTCTTCATGTTCAAATTGTAATTTCTTCTGCCTTTCTTCATGTTCAAATTGTAATTTATTCTGCCTTTCTTCATGTTCAAATTGTAATTTCTTCTGCCTTTCTTCATGTTAAAATTGTAATTTCTTCTGCCTTTCTTCATGTTAAAATTGTAATTTCTTCTGCATTTTTCTATGTTAAAATTGTAATTTCTTCTGCCTTTCTTCATGTTCAAATTGTAATTTCTTCTGCCTTTCTTCATGTTCAAATTGTAATTTCTTCTGCATTTTTCTATGTTAAAATTGTAATTTCTTCTGCCTTTCTTCATGTTCAAATTGTAATTTCTTCTGCATTTTTCTATGTTAAAATTGTAATTTCTTCTGCCTTTCTTCATGTTCAAATTGTAATTTCTTCTGCATTTTTCTATGTTAAAATTGTAATTTCTTCTGCCTTTCTTCATGTTCAAATTGTAATTTCTTCTGCATTTTTCTATGTTAAAATTGTAATTTCTTCTGCCTTTCTTCATGTTCAAATTGTAATTTCTTCTGCCTTTCTTCATGTTCAAATTGTAATTTCTTCTGCATTTTTCTATGTTAAAATTGTAATTTCTTCTGCCTTTCTTCATGTTCAAATTGTAATTTCTTCTGCATTTTTCTATGTTAAAATTGTAATTTCTTCTGCATTTTTCTATGTTAAAATTGTAATTTCTTCTGCCTTTCTTCATGTTCAAATTTTAATTTCTTCTGCATTTTTCTATGTTAAAATTGTAATTTCTTCTGCCTTTCTTCATGTTCAAATTGTAATTTCTTCTGCCTTTCTTCATGTTCAAATTGTAATTTCTTCTGCATTTTTCTATGTTAAAATTGTAATTTCTTCTGCCTTTCTTCATGTTCAAATTGTAATTTCTTCTGCATTTTTCTATGTTAAAATTGTAATTTCTTCTGCCTTTCTTCATGTTCAAATTGTAATTTCTTCTGCATTTTTCTATGTTAAAATTGTAATTTCTTCTGCCTTTCTTCATGTTCAAATTGTAATTTCTTCTGCCTTTCTTCATGTTAAAATTGTAATTTCTTCTGCCTTTCTTCATGTTCAAATTGTAATTTCTTCTGCATTTTTCTATGTTAAAATTGTAATTTCTTCTGCCTTTCTTCATGTTCAAATTGTAATTTCTTATGCATTTTTCAATGTTAAAATTGTAATTTCTTCTGCCTTTCTTCATGTTCAAATTGTAATTTCTTCTGCCTTTCTTCATGTTCAAATTGTAATTTCTTCTGCCTTTCTTCATGTTAAAATTGTAATTTCTTCTGCCTTTCTTCATGTTAAAATTGTAATTTCTTCTGCATTTTTCTATGTTAAAATTGTAATTTCTTCTGCCTTTCTTCATGTTCAAATTGTAATTTCTTCTGCCTTTCTTCATGTTCAAATTGTAATTTCTTCTGCATTTTTCTATGTTAAAATTGTAATTTCTTCTGCCTTTCTTCATGTTCAAATTGTAATTTCTTCTGCATTTTTCTATGTTAAAATTGTAATTTCTTCTGCCTTTCTTCATGTTAAAATTGTAATTTCTTCTGCATTTTTCTATGTTAAAATTGTAATTTCTTCTGCCTTTCTTCATGTTCAAATTGTAATTTCTTCTGCATTTTTCTATGTTAAAATTGTAATTTCTTCTGCCTTTCTTCATGTTCAAATTGTAATTTCTTCTGCCTTTCTTCATGTTCAAATTGTAATTTCTTCTGCCTTTCTTCATGTTCAAATTGTAATTTCTTCTGCATTTTTCTATGTTAAAATTGTAATTTCTTCTGCCTTTCTTCATGTTCAAATTGTAATTTCTTCTGCATTTTTCTATGTTAAAATTGTAATTTCTTCTGCCTTTCTTCATGTTCAAATTGTAATTTCTTCTGCCTTTCTTCATGTTCAAATTGTAATTTCTTCTGCCTTTCTTCATGTTCAAATTGTAATTTCTTCTGCATTTTTCTATGTTAAAATTGTAATTTCTTCTGCCTTTCTTCATGTTCAAATTGTAATTTCTTCTGCATTTTTCTATGTTAAAATTGTAATTTCTTCTGCATTTTTCTATGTTAAAATTGTAATTTCTTCTGCCTTTCTTCATGTTCAAATTTTAATTTCTTCTGCATTTTTCTATGTTAAAATTGTAATTTCTTCTGCCTTTCTTCATGTTCAAATTGTAATTTCTTCTGCCTTTCTTCATGTTCAAATTGTAATTTCTTCTGCATTTTTCTATGTTAAAATTGTAATTTCTTCTGCCTTTCTTCATGTTCAAATTGTAATTTCTTCTGCATTTTTCTATGTTAAAATTGTAATTTCTTCTGCCTTTCTTCATGTTCAAATTGTAATTTCTTCTGCATTTTTCTATGTTAAAATTGTAATTTCTTCTGCCTTTCTTCATGTTCAAATTGTAATTTCTTCTGCCTTTCTTCATGTTAAAATTGTAATTTCTTCTGCCTTTCTTCATGTTCAAATTGTAATTTCTTCTGCATTTTTCTATGTTAAAATTGTAATTTCTTCTGCCTTTCTTCATGTTCAAATTGTAATTTCTTATGCATTTTTCAATGTTAAAATTGTAATTTCTTCTGCCTTTCTTCATGTTCAAATTGTAATTTCTTCTGCCTTTCTTCATGTTAAAATTGTAATTTCTTCTGCCTTTCTTCATGTTCAAATTGTAATTTCTTCTGCCTTTCTTTATGTTCAAATTGTAATTTTTTCTGCATTTTTCTATGTTAAAATTGTAATTTCTTCTGCCTTTCTTCATGTTCAAATTGTAATTTCTTCTGCATTTTTCTATGTTAAAATTGTAATTTCTTCTGCCTTTCTTCATGTTCAAATTGTAATTTCTTCTGCATTTTTCTATGTTAAAATTGTAATTTCTTCTGCCTTTCTTCATGTTCAAATTGTAATTTCTTCTGCATTTTTCTATGTTAAAATTGTAATTTCTTCTGCCTTTCTTCATGTTCAAATTGTAATTTCTTCTGCCTTTCTTCATGTTAAAATTGTAATTTCTTCTGCCTTTCTTCATGTTCAAATTGTAATTTCTTCTGCCTTTCTTTATGTTCAAATTGTAATTTCTTCTGCATTTTTCTATGTTAAAATTGTAATTTCTTCTGCCTTTCTTCATGTTCAAATTGTAATTTCTTCTGCATTTTTCTATGTTAAAATTGTAATTTCTTCTGCCTTTCTTCATGTTCAAATTGTAATTTCTTCTGCATTTTTCTATGTTAAAATTGTAATTTCTTCTGCCTTTCTTCATGTTCAAATTGTAATTTCTTCTGCATTTTTCTATGTTAAAATTGTAATTTCTTCTGCCTTTCTTCATGTTCAAATTGTAATTTCTTCTGCCTTTCTTCATGTTAAAATTGTAATTTCTTCTGCCTTTCTTCATGTTCAAATTGTAATTTCTTCTGCCTTTCTTCATGTTCAAATTGTAATTTCTTCTGCCTTTCTTCATGTTCAAATTGTAATTTCTTCTGCATTTTTCTATGTTAAAATTGTAATTTCTTCTGCCTTTCTTCATGTTCAAATTGTAATTTCTTCTGCCTTTCTTCATGTTCAAATTGTAATTTCTTCTGCATTTTTCTATGTTAAAATTGTAATTTCTTCTGCCTTTCTTCATGTTCAAATTGTAATTTCTTCTGCATTTTTCTATGTTAAAATTGTAATTTCTTCTGCCTTTCTTCATGTTAAAATTGTAATTTCTTCTGCCTTTCTTCATGTTCAAATTGTAATTTCTTCTGCCTTTCTTCATGTTCAAATTGTAATTTCTTCTGCATTTTTCTATGTTAAAATTGTAATTTCTTCTGCCTTTCTTCATGTTCAAATTGTAATTTCTTCTGCATTTTTCTATGTTAAAATTGTAATTTCTTCTGCCTTTCTTCATGTTCAAATTGTAATTTCTTCTGCATTTTTCTATGTTAAAATTGTAATTTCTTCTGCCTTTCTTCATGTTCAAATTGTAATTTCTTCTGCATTTTTCTATGTTAAAATTGTAATTTCTTCTGACTTTCTTCATGTTCAAATTGTAATTTCTTCTGCCTTTCTTCATGTTCAAATTGTAATTTCTTCTGCCTTTCTTCATGTTCAAATTGTAATTTCTTCTGCATTTTTCTATGTTAAAATTGTAATTTCTTCTGACTTTCTTCATGTTCAAATTGTAATTTCTTCTGCCTTTCTTCATGTTCAAATTGTAATTTCTTCTGCCTTTCTTCATGTTCAAATTGTAATTTCTTCTGCATTTTTCTATGTTAAAATTGTAATTTCTTCTGCCTTTCTTCATGTTCAAATTGTAATTTCTTCTGCATTTTTCTATGTTAAAATTGTAATTTCTTCTGCCTTTCTTCATGTTCAAATTGTAATTTCTTCTGCCTTTCTTCATGTTCAAATTGTAATTTCTTCTGCATTTTTCTATGTTAAAATTGTAATTTCTTCTGACTTTCTTCATGTTCAAATTGTAATTTCTTCTGCCTTTCTTCATGTTCAAATTGTAATTTCTTCTGCCTTTCTTCATGTTCAAATTGTAATTTCTTCTGCATTTTTCTATGTTAAAATTGTAATTTCTTCTGCCTTTCTTCATGTTCAAATTGTAATTTCTTCTGCATTTTTCTATGTTAAAATTGTAATTTCTTCTGCCTTTCTTCATGTTCAAATTGTAATTTCTTCTGCCTTTCTTCATGTTCAAATTGTAATTTCTTCTGCATTTTTCTATGTTAAAATTGTAATTTCTTCTGACTTTCTTCATGTTCAAATTGTAATTTCTTCTGCCTTTCTTCATGTTCAAATTGTAATTTCTTCTGCCTTTCTTCATGTTCAAATTGTAATTTCTTCTGCATTTTTCTATGTTAAAATTGTAATTTCTTCTGCCTTTCTTCATGTTAAAATTGTAATTTCTTCTGCCTTTCTTCATGTTCAAATTGTAATTTCTTCTGCCTTTCTTCATGTTCAAATTGTAATTTCTTCTGCATTTTTCTATGTTAAAATTGTAATTTCTTCTGCCTTTCTTCATGTTCAAATTGTAATTTCTTCTGCATTTTTCTATGTTAAAATTGTAATTTCTTCTGCCTTTCTTCATGTTAAATTGTAATTTCTTCTGCATTTTTCTATGTTAAAATTGTAATTTCTTCTGCCTTTCTTCATGTTCAAATTGTAATTTCTTCTGCATTTTTCTATGTTAAAATTGTAATTTCTTCTGACTTTCTTCATGTTCAAATTGTAATTTCTTCTGCCTTTCTTCATGTTCAAATTGTAATTTCTTCTGCATTTTTCTATGTTAAAATTGTAATTTCTTCTGCCTTTCTTCATGTTCAAATTGTAATTTCTTCTGCCTTTCTTCATGTTCAAATTGTAATTTCTTCTGCCTTTCTTAATTTTCAAATTGTAATTTCTTCTGCCTTTCTTCATGTTCAAATTGTAATTTCTTCTGCCTTTCTTCATGTTCAAATTGTAATTTCTTCTGCCTTTCTTAATTTTCAAATTGTAATTTCTTCTGCCTTTCTTCATGTTCAAATTGTAATTTCTTCTGCATTTTTCTATGTTAAAATTGTAATTTCTTCTGCATTTTTCTATGTTAAAATTGTAATTTCTTCTGCCTTTCTTCATGTTCAAATTGTAATTTCTTCTGCCTTTCTTCATGTTAAAATTGTAATTTCTTCTGCATTTTTCTATGTTAAAATTGTAATTTCTTCTGCCTTTCTTCATGTTCAAATTGTAATTTCTTCTGCCTTTCTTCATGTTCAAATTGTAATTTCTTCTGCATTTTTCTATGTTAAAATTGTAATTTCTTCTGCCTTTCTTCATGTTCAAATTGTAATTTCTTCTGCATTTTTCTATGTTAAAATTGTAATTTCTTCTGCATTTTTCTATGTTAAAATTGTAATTTCTTCTGCCTTTGTTCATGTTCAAATTGTAATTTCTTCTGCATTTTTCTATGTTAAAATTGTAATTTCTTCTGCCTTTCTTCATGTTCAAATTGTAATTTCTTCTGCATTTTTCTATGTTAAAATTGTAATTTCTTCTGCCTTTCTTCATGTTCAAATTGTAATTTCTTCTGCCTTTCTTCATGTTCAAATTGTAATTTCTTCTGCATTTTTCTATGTTAAAATTGTAATTTCTTCTGCCTTTCTTCATGTTCAAATTGTAATTTCTTCTGCCTTTCTTCATGTTCAAATTGTAATTTCTTCTGCCTTTCTTCATGTTCAAATTGTAATTTCTTCTGCCTTTCTTCATGTTCAAATTGTAATTTCTTCTGCATTTTTCTATGTTAAAATTGTAATTTCTTCTGCCTTTCTTCATGTTCAAATTGTAATTTCTTCTGCATTTTTCTATGTTAAAATTGTAATTTCTTCTGCCTTTCTTCATGTTAAAATTGTAATTTCTTCTGCATTTTTCTATGTTAAAATTGTAATTTCTTCTGCCTTTCTTCATGTTAAAATTGTAATTTCTTCTGCCTTTCTTCATGTTCAAATTGTAATTTCTTCTGCCTTTCTTCATGTTCAAATTGTAATTTCTTCTGCATTTTTCTATGTTCAAATTGTAATTTCTTCTGCCTTTCTTCATGTTCAAATTGTAATTTCTTCTGCATTTTTCTATGTTAAAATTGTAATTTCTTCTGCCTTTCTTCATGTTCAAATTGTAATTTCTTCTGCATTTTTCTATGTTAAAATTGTAATTTCTTCTGCATTTTTCTATGTTAAAATTGTAATTTCTTCTGCCTTTCTTCATGTTCAAATTGTAATTTCTTCTGCATTTTTCTATGTTAAAATTGTAATTTCTTCTGCCTTTCTTCATGTTCAAATTGTAATTTCTTCTGCATTTTTCTATGTTAAAATTGTAATTTCTTCTGCCTTTCTTCATGTTCAAATTGTAATTTCTTCTGCATTTTTCTATGTTAAAATTGTAATTTCTTCTGCATTTTTCTATGTTAAAATTGTAATTTCTTCTGCCTTTCTTCATGTTCAAATTGTAATTTCTTCTGCATTTTTCTATGTTAAAATTGTAATTTCTTCTGCATTTTTCTATGTTAAAATTGTAATTTCTTCTGCCTTTCTTCATGTTCAAATTGTAATTTCTTCTGCATTTTTCTATGTTTAAATTGTAATTTCTTCTGCCTTTCTTCATGTTCAAATTGTAATTTCTTCTGCATTTTTCTATGTTAAAATTGTAATTTCTTCTGCCTTTCTTCATGTTCAAATTGTAATTTCTTCTGCATTTTTCTATGTTAAAATTGTAATTTCTTCTGCCTTTCTTCATGTTCAAATTGTAATTTCTTCTGCATTTTTCTATGTTAAAATTGTAATTTCTTCTGCCTTTCTTCATGTTCAAATTGTAATTTCTTCTGCATTTTTCTATGTTAAAATTGTAATTTCTTCTGCCTTTCTTCATGTTCAAATTGTAATTTCTTCTGCATTTTTCTATGTTAAAATTGTAATTTCTTCTGCCTTTCTTCATGTTCAAATTGTAATTTCTTCTGCATTTTTCTATGTTAAAATTGTAATTTCTTCTGCATTTTTCTATGTTAAAATTGTAATTTCTTCTGCCTTTCTTCATGTTCAAATTGTAATTTCTTCTGCATTTTTCTATGTTAAAATTGTAATTTCTTCTGCCTTTCTTCATGTTCAAATTGTAATTTCTTCTGCATTTTTCTATGTTTAAATTGTAATTTCTTCTGCCTTTCTTCATGTTCAAATTGTAATTTCTTCTGCATTTTTCTATGTTAAAATTGTAATTTCTTCTGCCTTTCTTCATGTTCAAATTGTAATTTCTTCTGCATTTTTCTATGTTAAAATTGTAATTTCTTCTGACTTTCTTCATGTTCAAATTGTAATTTCTTCTGCCTTTCTTCATGTTCAAATTGTAATTTCTTCTGCATTTTTCTATGTTAAAATTGTAATTTCTTCTGCCTTTCTTCATGTTCAAATTGTAATTTCTTCTGCCTTTCTTCATGTTCAAATTGTAATTTCTTCTGCCTTTCTTAATTTTCAAATTGTAATTTCTTCTGCCTTTCTTCATGTTCAAATTGTAATTTCTTCTGCCTTTCTTCATGTTCAAATTGTAATTTCTTCTGCATTTTTCTATGTTAAAATTGTAATTTCTTCTGCATTTTTCTATGTTAAAATTGTAATTTCTTCTGCCTTTCTTCATGTTCAAATTGTAATTTCTTCTGCCTTTCTTCATGTTAAAATTGTAATTTCTTCTGCATTTTTCTATGTTAAAATTGTAATTTCTTCTGCCTTTCTTCATGTTAAAATTGTAATTTCTTCTGCATTTTTCTATGTTAAAATTGTAATTTCTTCTGCCTTTCTTCATGTTCAAATTGTAATTTCTTCTGCATTTTTCTATGTTAAAATTGTAATTTCTTCTGCCTTTCTTCATGTTAAAATTGTAATTTCTTCTGCATTTTTCTATGTTAAAATTGTAATTTCTTCTGCATTTTTTTATGTTAAAATTGTAATTTCTTCTGCCTTTCTTCATGTTCAAATTGTAATTTCTTCTGCATTTTTCTATGTTAAAATTGTAATTTCTTCTGCCTTTCTTCATGTTAATATTGTAATTTCTTCTGCATTTTTCTATGTTAAAATTGTAATTTCTTCTGCCTTTCTTCATGTTCAAATTGTAATTTCTTCTGCATTTTTCTATGTTAAAATTGTAATTTCTTCTGCCTTTCTTCATGTTCAAATTGTAATTTCTTCTGCATTTTTCTATGTTAAAATTGTAATTTCTTCTGCCTTTCTTCATGTTAATATTGTAATTTCTTCTGCATTTTTCTATGTTAAAATTGTAATTTCTTCTGCCTTTCTTCATGTTAAAATTGTAATTTCTTCTGCATTTTTCTATGTTAAAATTGTAATTTCTTCTGCCTTTCTTCATGTTCAAATTGTAATTTCTTCTGCATTTTTCTATGTTAAAATTGTAATTTCTTCTGCCTTTCTTCATGTTAAAATTGTAATTTCTTCTGCATTTTTCTATGTTAAAATTGTAATTTCTTCTGCATTTTTTTATGTTAAAATTGTAATTTCTTCTGCCTTTCTTCATGTTCAAATTGTAATTTCTTCTGCATTTTTCTATGTTAAAATTGTAATTTCTTCTGCCTTTCTTCATGTTAATATTGTAATTTCTTCTGCATTTTTCTATGTTAAAATTGTAATTTCTTCTGCCTTTCTTCATGTTCAAATTGTAATTTCTTCTGCATTTTTCTATGTTAAAATTGTAATTTCTTCTGCCTTTCTTCATGTTCAAATTGTAAGTTCTTCTGCATTTTTCTATGTTAAAATTGTAATTTCTTCTGCCTTTCTTCATGTTAAAATTGTAATTTCTTCTGCCTTTCTTCATGTTCAAATTGTAATTTCTTCTGCCTCTCTTCATGTTCAAATTGTAATTTCTTCTGCCTTTCTTCATGTTCAAATTGTAATTTCTTCTGCATTTTTCTATGTTAAAATTGTAATTTCTTCTGCCTTTCTTCATGTTAAAATTGTAATTTCTTCTGCCTTTCTTCATGTTCAAATTGTAATTTCTTCTGCATTTTTCTATGTTAAAATTGTAATTTCTTCTGCCTTTCTTCATGTTAAAAGTTGTAATTTCTTCTGCCTTTCTTCATGTTCAAATTGTAATTTCTTCTGCCTTTCTTCATGTTCAAATTGTAATTTCTTCTGCATTTTTCTATGTTAAAATTGTAATTTCTTCTGCCTTTCTTCATGTTAAAATTGTAATTTCTTCTGCCTTTCTTCATGTTCAAATTGTAATTTCTTCTGCCTTTCTTCATGTTCAAATTGTAATTTCTTCTGCCTTTCTTCATGTTCAAATTGTAATTTCTTCTGCATTTTTCTATGTAAAATTGCAATTTCTTCTGCCTTTCTTCATGTTCAAATTGTAATTTCTTCTGCATTTTTCTATGTTAAAATTGTAATTTCTTCTGCCTTTCTTCATGTTCAAATTGTAATTTCTTCTGCATTTTTCTATGTTAAAATTGTTATTTCTTCTGCCTTTCTTCATGTTCAAATTGTAATTTCTTCTGCATTTTTCTATGTTAAAATTGTAATTTCTTCTGCATTTTTCTATGTTAAAATTGTAATTTCTTCTGCCTTTCTTCATGTTCAAATTGTAATTTCTTCTGCATTTTTCTATGTTAAAATTGTAATTTCTTCTGCCTCTCTTCATGTTCAAATTGTAATTTCTTCTGCCTTTCTTCATGTTCAAATTGTAATTTCTTCTGCATTTTTCTATGTTAAAATTGTAATTTCTTCTGCCTTTCTTCATGTTAAAATTGTAATTTCTTCTGCCTTTCTTCATGTTAAAATTGTAATTTCTTCTGCCTTTCTTCATGTTCAAATTGTAATTTCTTCTGCTTTCTTCATGTTCAAATTGTAATTTCTTCTGCCTTTCTTCATGTTCAAATTGTAATTTCTTCTGCATTTTTCTATGTTAAAATTGTAATTTCTTCTGCCTTTCTTCATGTTCAAATTGTAATTTCTTCTGCCTTTCTTCATGTTCAAATTGTAATTTCTTCTGCATTTTTCTATGTTAAAATTGTAATTTCTTCTGCCTTTCTTCATGTTCAAATTGTAATTTCTTCTGCATTTTTCTATGTTAAAATTGTAATTTCTTCTGCCTTTCTTCATGTTCAAATTGTAATTTCTTCTGCATTTTTCTATGTTAAAATTGTAATTTCTTCTGCATTTTTCTATGTTAAAATTGTAATTTCTTCTGCCTTTCTTCATGTTCAAATTGTAATTTCTTCTGCATTTTTCTATGTTAAAATTGTAATTTCTTCTGCCTCTCTTCATGTTCAAATTGTAATTTCTTCTGCCTTTCTTCATGTTCAAATTGTAATTTCTTCTGCATTTTTCTATGTTAAAATTGTAATTTCTTCTGCCTTTCTTCATGTTCAAATTGTAATTTCTTCTGCATTTTTCTATGTTAAAATTGTAATTTCTTCTGCCTTTCTTCATGTTCAAATTGTAATTTCTTCTGCATTTTTCTATGTTAAAATTGTAATTTCTTCTGCATTTTTCTATGTTAAAATTGTAATTTCTTCTGCCTTTCTTCATGTTCAAATTGTAATTTCTTCTGCCATTTTTCTATGTTAAAATTGTAATTTCTTCTGCATTTTCTATGTTAAAATTGTAATTTCTTCTGCCTTTCTTCATGTTCAAATTGTAATTTCTTCTGCATTTTTCTATGTTTAAATTGTAATTTCTTCTGCATTTTTCTATGTTAAAATTGTAATTTCTTCTGCCTTTCTTCATGTTCAAATTGTAATTTCTTCTGCATTTTTCTATGTTAAAATTGTAATTTCTTCTGCATTTTTCTATGTTAAAATTGTAATTTCTTCTGCCTTTCTTCATGTTCAAATTGTAATTTCTTCTGCATTTTTCTATGTTTAAATTGTAATTTCTTCTGCTTTCTTCATGTTCAAATTGTAATTTCTTCTGCATTTTTCTATGTTAAAATTGTAATTTCTTCTGCCTTTCTTCATGTTCAAATTGTAATTTCTTCTGCATTTTTCTATGTTAAAATTGTAATTTCTTCTGCCTTTCTCATGTTAAAATTGTAATTTCTTCTGCCTTTCTTCATGTTCAAATTGTAATTTCTTCTGCATTTTTCTATGTTTAAATTGTAATTTCTTCTGCCTTTCTTCATGTTCAAATTGTAATTTCTTCTGCATTTTTCTATGTTTAAATTGTAATTTCTTCTGCCTTTCTTCATGTTCAAATTGTAATTTCTTCTGCATTTTTCTATGTTTAAATTGTAATTTCTTCTGCCTTTCTTCATGTTTAAATTGTAATTTCTTCTGCATTTTTCTATGTTAAAATTGTAATTTCTTCTGCCTTTCTTCATGTTCAAATTGTAATTTCTTCTGCCTTTCTTCATGTTCAAATTGTAATTTCTTCTGCCTTTCTTCATGTTCAAATTGTAATTTCTTCTGCCTTTCTTCATGTTCAAAATTGTAATTTCTTCTGCCTTTCTTCATGTTCAAATTGTAATTTCTTCTGCCTTTCTTCATGTTCAAATTGTAATTTCTTCTGCCTTTCTTCATGTTAAAATTGTAATTTCTTCTGCCTTTCTTCATGTTCAAATTGTAATTTCTTCTGCATTTTTCTATGTAAAATTGTAATTTCTTCTGCCTTTCTTCATGTTCAAATTTTAATTTCTTCTGCATTTTTCTATGTTAAAATTGTAATTTCTTCTGCCTTTCTTCATGTTCAAATTGTAATTTCTTCTGCCTTTCTTCATGTTCAAAATTGTAATTTCTTCTGCCTTTCTTCATGTTCAAATTGTAATTTCTTCTGCCTTTCTTCATGTTCAAATTGTAATTTCTTCTGCCTTTCTTCATGTTCAAATTGTAATTTCTTCTGCCTTTCTTCATGTTCAAATTGTAATTTCTTCTGCATTTTTCTATGTTAAAATTGTAATTTCTTCTGCCTTTCTTCATGTTCAAATTGTAATTTCTTCTGCATTTTTCTATGTTAAAATTGTAATTTCTTCTGCCTTTCTTCATGTTCAAATTGTAATTTCTTCTGCATTTTTCTAAGTTTAAAATGTTAATTTCTTCTGCCTTTCTTCATGTTAAAATTGTAATTTCTTCTGCATTTTTCTATGTTAAAATTGTTAATTTCTTCTGCCTTTCTTCATGTTCAAATTGTAATTTCTTCTGCATTTTTCTATGTTAAAATTGTAATTTCTTCTGCCTTTCTTCATGTTCAAATTGTAATTTCTTCTG
This sequence comes from Euprymna scolopes, assembly GCF_053919585.1. Lineage (NCBI taxonomy): Eukaryota > Metazoa > Mollusca > Cephalopoda > Sepiida > Sepiolidae > Euprymna > Euprymna scolopes. The sequence goes on from NW_027633123.1 coordinate 83,584, forward strand.
CATTTTTCTATGTTAAAATTGTAATTTCTTCTGCCTTTCTTCATGTTCAAATTGTAATTTCTTCTGCATTTTTCTATGTTAAAATTGTAATTTCTTCTGCCTTTCTTCATGTTCAAATTGTAATTTCTTCTGCCTTTCTTCATGTTCAAATTGTAATTTCTTCTGCATTTTTCTATGTTAAAATTGTAATTTCTTCTGCATTTTTCTATGTTAAAATTGTAATTTCTTCTGCCTTTCTTCATGTTCAAATTGTAATTTCTTCTGCATTTTTCTATGTTAAAATTGTAATTTCTTCTGCCTTTCTTCATGTTCAAATTGTAATTTCTTCTGCCTTTCTTCATGTTCAAATTGTAATTTCTTCTGCCTTTCTTCATGTTCAAAATTGTAATTTCTTCTGCATTTTTCTATGTTAAAATTGTAATTTCTTCTGCCTTTCTTCATGTTCAAATTGTAATTTCTTCTGCATTTTTCTATGTTAAAATTGTAATTTCTTCTGCCTTTCTTCATGTTCAAATTGTAATTTCTTCTGCATTTTTCTAAGTTTAAAATGTTAATTTCTTCTGCCTTTCTTCATGTTCAAATTGTAATTTCTTCTGCATTTTTCTATGTTAAAATTGTAATTTCTTCTGCCTTTCTTCATGTTAAAATTGTAATTTCTTCTGCATTTTTCTATGTTAAAATTGTAATTTCTTCTGCCTTTCTTCATGTTCAAATTGTAATTTCTTCTGCATTTTTCTATGTTAAAATTGTAATTTCTTCTGCCTTTCTTCATGTTCAAATTGTAATTTCTTCTGCATTTTTCTATGTTAAAATTGTAATTTCTTCTGCCTTTCTTCATGTTCTAATTGTAATTTCTTCTGCATTTCTTCATGTTAAAATTGTAATTTCTTCTGCCTTTTCTTCATGTTCAAATTGTAATTTCCTTCTGCCTTTCTTCATGTTCAAATTGTAATTTCTTCTGCATTTTTCTATGTTAAAATTGTAATTTCTTCTGCCTTTCTTCATGTTCAAATTGTAATTTCTTCTGCATTTCTTCATGTTCAAATTGTAATTTCTTCTGCCTTTCTTCATGTTCAAATTGTAATTTCTTCTGCCTTTCTTCATGTTCAAATTGTAATTTCTTCTGCCTTTCTTCATGTTCAAATTGTAATTTCTTCTGCCTTTCTTCATGTTCAAATTGTAATTTCTTCTGCCTTTCTTCATGTTCAAATTGTAATTTCTTCTGCATTTTTCTATGTTAAAATTGTAATTTCTTCTGCCTTTCTTCATGTTCAAATTGTAATTTCTTCTGCATTTTTCTATGTTAAAATTGTAATTTCTTCTGCCTTTCTTCATGTTCAAATTGTAATTTCTTCTGCATTTTTCTATGTTAAAATTGTAATTTCTTCTGCCTTTCTTCATGTTCAAATTGTAATTTCTTCTGCATTTTTCTATGTTAAAATTGTAATTTCTTCTGCCTTTCTTCATGTTAAAATTGTAATTTCTTCTGCCTTTCTTCATGTTCAAATTGTAATTTCTTCTGCCTCTCTTCATGTTCAAATTGTAATTTCTTCTGCCTTTCTTCATGTTCAAATTGTAATTTCTTCTGCATTTTTCTATGTTAAAATTGTAATTTCTTCTGCCTTTCTTCATGTTCAAATTGTAATTTCTTCTGCCTTTCTTCATGTTCAAATTGTAATTTCTTCTGCCTTTCTTCATGTTCAAATTGTAATTTCTTCTGCCTTTCTTCATGTTCAAATTGTAATTTCTTCTGCCTTTCTTCATGTTCAAATTGTAATTTCTTCTGCCTTTCTTCATGTTAAAATTGTAATTTCTTCTGCCTTTCTTCATGTTCAAATTGTAATTTCTTCTGCATTTTTCTATGTTAAAATTGTAATTTCTTCTGCCTTTCTTCATGTTCAAATTTTAATTTCTTCTGCATTTTTCTATGTTAAAATTGTAATTTCTTCTGCCTTTCTTCATGTTCAAATTGTAATTTCTTCTGCCTTTCTTCATGTTCAAATTGTAATTTCTTCTGCCTTTCTTCATGTTCAAATTGTAATTTCTTCTGCCTTTCTTCATGTCAAATTGTAATTTCTTCTGCCTTTCTTCATGTTCAAATTGTAATTTCTTCTGCCTTTCTTCATGTTCAAATTGTAATTTCTTCTGCATTTTTCTATGTTAAAATTGTAATTTCTTCTGCCTTTCTTCATGTTCAAATTGTAATTTCTTCTGCATTTTCTATGTTAAAATTGTAATTTCTTCTGCCTTTCTTCATGTTCAAATTGTAATTTCTTTCTGCATTTTTCTATGTTAAAATTGTAATTTCTTCTGCCTTTCTTCATGTTCAAATTGTAATTTCTTCTGCCTTTCTTCATGTTCAAATTGTAATTTCTTCTGCCTTTCTTCATGTTCAAAATTGTAATTTCTTCTGCCTTTCTTCATGTTCAAATTGTAATTTCTTCTGCCTTTCTTCATGTTCAAATTGTAATTTCTTCTGCCTTTCTTCATGTTAAAATTGTAATTTCTTCTGCCTTTCTTCATGTTCAAATTGTAATTTCTTCTGCATTTTTCTATGTTAAAATTGTAATTTCTTCTGCCTTTCTTCATGTTCAAATTGTAATTTCTTCTGCATTTTTCTATGTTAAAATTGTAATTTCTTCTGCCTTTCTTCATGTTCAAATTGTAATTTCTTCTGCCTTTCTTCATGTTCAAATTGTAATTTCTTCTGCCTTTCTTCATGTTCAAATTGTAATTTCTTCTGCCTTTCTTCATGTTCAAATTGTAATTTCTTCTGCCTTTCTTCATGTTCAAATTGTAATTTCTTCTGCCTTTCTTCATGTTCAAATTGTAATTTCTTCTGCATTTTTCTATGTTAAAATTGTAATTTCTTCTGCCTTTCTTCATGTTCAAATTGTAATTTCTTCTGCATTTTTCTATGTTAAAATTGTAATTTCTTCTGCCTTTCTTCATGTTCAAATTGTAATTTCTTCTGCCTTTCTTCATGTTCAAATTGTAATTTCTTCTGCCTTTCTTCATGTTCAAATTGTAATTTCTTCTGCCTTTCTTCATGTTCAAATTGTAATTTCTTCTGCCTTTCTTCATGTTCAAATTGTAATTTCTTCTGCCTTTCTTCATGTTAAAATTGTAATTTCTTCTGCCTTTCTTCATGTTCAAATTGTAATTTCTTCTGCATTTTTCTATGTTAAAATTGTAATTTCTTCTGCCTTTCTTCATGTTCAAATTGTAATTTCTTCTGCATTTTTCTATGTTAAAATTGTAATTTCTTCTGCCTTTCTTCATGTTCAAATTGTAATTTCTTCTGCCTTTCTTCATGTTCAAATTGTAATTTCTTCTGCATTTTTCTATGTTAAAATTGTAATTTCTTCTGCATTTTTCTATGTTAAAATTGTAATTTCTTCTGCCTTTCTTCATGTTCAAATTGTAATTTCTTCTGCATTTTTCTATGTTAAAATTGTAATTTCTTCTGCCTTTCTTCATGTTCAAATTGTAATTTCTTCTGCCTTTCTTCATGTTCAAATTGTAATTTCTTCTGCCTTTCTTCATGTTCAAATTGTAATTTCTTCTGCATTTTTCTATGTTAAAATTGTAATTTCTTCTGCCTTTCTTCATGTTCAAATTGTAATTTCTTCTGCATTTTTCTATGTTAAAATTGTAATTTCTTCTGCCTTTCTTCATGTTCAAATTGTAATTTCTTCTGCATTTTTCTAAGTTTAAAATGTTAATTTCTTCTGCCTTTCTTCATGTTCAAATTGTAATTTCTTCTGCATTTTTCTATGTTAAAATTGTAATTTCTTCTGCCTTTCTTCATGTTAAAATTGTAATTTCTTCTGCATTTTTCTATGTAAAAATTGTAATTTCTTCTGCCTTTCTTCATGTTCAAATTGTAATTTCTTCTGCATTTTTCTATGTTAAAATTGTAATTTCTTCTGCCTTTCTTCATGTTCAAATTGTAATTTCTTCTGCATTTTTCTATGTTAAAATTGTAATTTCTTCTGCCTTTCTTCATGTTCAAATTGTAATTTCTTCTGCATTTCTTCATGTTAAAATTGTAATTTCTTCTGCCTTTCTTCATGTTCAAATTGTAATTTCTTCTGCCTTTCTTCATGTTCAAATTGTAATTTCTTCTGCATTTTTCTATGTTAAAATTGTAATTTCTTCTGCCTTTCTTCATGTTCAAATTGTAATTTCTTCTGCCATTTCTTCATGTTCAAATTGTAATTTCTTCTGCCTTTCTTCATGTTCAAATTGTAATTTCTTCTGCCTTTCTTCATGTTCAAATTGTAATTTCTTCTGCCTTTCTTCATGTTCAAATTGTAATTTCTTCTGCCTTTCTTCATGTTCAAATTGTAATTTCTTCTGCCTTTCTTCATGTTCAAATTGTAATTTCTTCTGCATTTTTCTATGTTAAAATTGTAATTTCTTCTGCCTTTCTTCATGTTCAAATTGTAATTTCTTCTGCATTTTTCTATGTTAAAATTGTAATTTCTTCTGCCTTTCTTCATGTTCAAATTGTAATTTCTTCTGCATTTTTCTATGTTAAAATTGTAATTTCTTCTGCCTTTCTTCATGTTCAAATTGTAATTTCTTCTGCATTTTTCTATGTTAAAATTGTAATTTCTTCTGCCTTTCTTCATGTTAAAATTGTAATTTCTTCTGCCTTTCTTCATGTTCAAATTGTAATTTCTTCTGCCTCTCTTCATGTTCAAATTGTAATTTCTTCTGCCTTTCTTCATGTTCAAATTGTAATTTCTTCTGCATTTTTCTATGTTAAAATTGTAATTTCTTCTGCCTTTCTTTATGTTAAAATTGTAATTTCTTCTGCCTTTCTTCATGTTCAAATTGTAATTTCTTCTGCATTTTTCTATGTTAAAATTGTAATTTCTTCTGCCTTTCTTCATGTTAAAATTGTAATTTCTTCTGCCTTTCTTCATGTTCAAATTGTAATTTCTTCTGCCTTTCTTCATGTTCAAATTGTAATTTCTTCTGCATTTTTCTATGTTAAAATTGTAATTTCTTCTGCCTTTCTTCATGTTCAAATTGTAATTTCTTCTGCCTTTTCTTCATGTTCAAATTGTAATTTCTTCTGCCTTTCTTCATGTTCAAATTGTAATTTCTTCTGCCTTTCTTCATGTTCAAATTGTAATTTCTTCTGCATTTTTCTATGTTAAAATTGTAATTTCTTCTGCCTTTCTTCATGTTCAAATTGTAATTTCTTCTGCATTTTTCTATGTTAAAATTGTAATTTCTTCTGCCTTTCTTCATGTTAAAATTGTAATTTCTTCTGCCTTTCTTCATGTTCAAATTGTAATTTCTTCTGCCTTTCTTCATGTTCAAATTGTAATTTCTTCTGCATTTTTCTATGTTAAAATTGTAATTTCTTCTGCCTTTCTTCATGTTCAAATTGTAATTTCTTCTGCATTTTTCTATGTTAAAATTGTAATTTCTTCTGCCTTTCTTCATGTTAAAATTGTAATTTCTTCTGCCTTTCTTCATGTTCAAATTGTAATTTCTTCTGCCTTTCTTCATGTTCAAATTGTAATTTCTTCTGCATTTTTCTATGTTAAAATTGTATTTCTTCTGCCTTTCTTCATGTTCAAATTGTAATTTCTTCTGCATTTCTTCATGTTAAAATTGTAATTTCTTCTGCCTTTCTTCATGTTCAAATTGTAATTTCTTCTGCCTTTCTTCATGTTCAAATTGTAATTTCTTCTGCATTTTCTATGTTAAAATTGTAATTTCTTCTGCCTTTCTTCATGTTCAAATTGTAATTTCTTCTGCATTTTTCTATGTTAAAATTGTAATTTCTTCTGCATTCTTCATGTTCAAATTGTAATTTCTTCTGCATTTTTCTATGTTAAAATTGTAATTTCTTCTGCCTTTCTTCATGTTCAAATTGTAATTATCTTCTGCCTTTCTTCATGTTCAAATTGTAATTTCTTCTGCATTTTTCTATGTTAAAATTGTAATTTCTTCTGCATTTTTCTATGTTAAAATTGTAATTTCTTCTGCCTTTCTTCATGTTCAAATTGTAATTTCTTCTGCATTTTTCTATGTTAAAATTGTAATTTCTTCTGCCTTTCTTCATGTTCAAATTGTAATTTCTTCTGCATTTTTCTATGTTCAAATTGTAATTTCTTCTGCCTTTCTTCATGTTCAAATTGTAATTTCTTCTGCATTTTTCTATGTTCAAATTGTAATTTCTTCTGCCTTTTCTTCATGTTCAAATTGTAATTTCTTCTGCATTTTTCTATGTTAAAATTGTAATTTCTTCTGCCTTTCTTCATGTTCAAAATTGTAATTTCTTCTGCATTTTTCTATGTTAAAATTGTAATTTCTTCTGCCTTTCTTCATGTTAAAATTGTAATTTCTTCTGCATTTTTCTATGTTCAAAATTGTAATTTCTTCTGCTTTCTTCATGTTCAAATTGTAATTTCTTCTGCATTTTCTATGTTAAAATTGTAATTTCTTCTGCTTTCTTCATGTTCAAATTGTAATTTCTTCTGCATTTTTCTATGTTAAAATTGTAATTTCTTCTGCCTTTCTTCATGTTCAAATTGTAATTTCTTCTGCATTTTTCTATGTTAAAATTGTAATTTCTTCTGCCTTTCTTCATGTTCAAATTGTAATTTCTTCTGCATTTTTCTATGTTAAAATTGTAATTTCTTCTGCCTTTCTTCATGTTCAAATTGTAATTTCTTCTGCCTTTCTTCATGTTCAAATTGTAATTTCTTCTGCATTTTTCTATGTTAAAATTGTAATTTCTTCTGCCTTCTTCATGTTCAAATTGTAATTTCTTCTGCATTTTTCTATGTTAAAATTGTAATTTCTTCTGCCTTTCTTCATGTTAAAATTGTAATTTCTTCTGCCTTTCTTCATGTTCAAATTGTAATTTCTTCTGCATTTTTCTATGTTAAAATTGTAATTTCTTCTGCCTTTCTTCATGTTCAAATTGTATTTCTTCTGCCTTTCTTCATGTTCAAATTGTAATTTCTTCTGCATTTTTCTATGTTAAAATTGTAATTTCTTCTGCCTTTCTTCATGTTCAAATTGTAATTTCTTCTGCATTTCTTCATGTTCAAATTGTAATTTCTTCTGCCTTTCTTCTATGTTAAAATTGTAATTTCTTCTGCATTTTTCTATGTTAAAATTGTAATTTCTTCTGCCTTTCTTCATGTTCAAATTGTAATTTCTTCTGCATTTTTCTATGTTAAAATTGTAATTTCTTCTGCCTTTCTTCATGTTCAAATTGTAATTTCTTCTGCATTTTTCTATGTTCAAATTGTAATTTCTTCTGCCTTTCTTCATGTTCAATTGTAATTTCTTATG
>NW_027633124.1:0-15000 GCF_053919585.1 Euprymna scolopes
CTGATAGATATTACTTTCTTAACTCGAATATATGTGTGTATATTTTGATTTTCAAAATTTAACCACTAAACTTGCGCGCACACACATCTATATATATATATATATATATATAAATTCGTATTCTGTTTGTTCACAATTTGATTTATACATACAAAAGGCCAATTAGTTTATTTCATTCATTCCCATATATAGTATGATTCTTGCAAAATATACGATTAAGAGGTGATCTCATTTGCATATCACATGAAGGAAAATCGATTTTATCAAATAGCGGTATGTCAGTTATTGTTTATAGTGAGAGAATTGTTTTAAGTGTTCTATTTAAGGTTTTTTTTTTTTATTTAAATTTGATTTATATTGATAACATTTAATTTATCTTTACCGACATTCATTTTTTTTATAAACCGATTTGAGTCATTTCCCCTGGCCACCAACTTTGTTTTGTTCTTTTTTTTTTCTTTTTCGGCGGATAATCAAACTAAAAATAATTCACAAACTTTCAAGCATTATTTTTGGAATTAGTTTAAGTAAAATAATTTCCAATGTCATTTCGCGATTAACGCTGTGGTCCAGTGGATTTTTATTTTAAAATGAACAATCCAATTCAACTGCGATTAAAAAAAAAAAAAAAAAAAAAAAAAAAAATTAATTTACATTTTTTTACCAGCTTTTTTTTCACGTTTTTTTGATATTGCAACTGCTAATTTTTTTCTTTTAATAACACAATAAGTCATAACTCATCATTTTTATAAGATAAAATTGTGCATTTCGGTTAACACAAATTTTACTTGGGTATTTTTGAAACTGAATTATTTACAGTTTGTTTTCGTTGGAACATACTGTAAAGATAAATCTTTCTAGACTGAGACAGCATTAAAGAAATTTGTTTAAACTGATATATAGTCATAAAAAAAGTGCTCAATATCGAGAGAATAGCTTCTCTTCATATCCATTCTGCTGAAATATCTGGTGGCGAGTTTGTCACATGCTTCTTTTATTGGGGGGAGGGGGTTACATTTTCATGTTTTCATTCATTCTTTTATTTTGAAATTTTTGTTGGGGTAACGATGGAGCTTACATGTAATAATGAAAAACTGCTTACTATCCTTAGTATAGCAGGTGTGTCCAAACCTGGCTAATAGCATAAACATAAATTTTTATGTGCCATCTGTTGTTGTAAACCTATGGTATTTTGGTCCAGAGGGGAAAAATTGCGCGTCTTTATTATGTATAGGGATTATTTATCCATTTCCATGTATTTTTTATATTTTTATTACTTTACTTTATTCATTTTATAATTGTTTTTATTTAATTTACTAGCTGTACCCTGCCACGCGTTGCTGTGGCTCAAATTGGCGCAATGGAAAAGTTTCAAAATGAGAAAAAAATGCATGTTTCTTATAGGTTTAATTTTCCATATTGTATGGGTACACAGTTTTTGTTGTTCCATTTTCTTAGTTGATATAAAGATTTTCTGGCTTGGTGACTCTTGAATGCATAACAAATTGTCCATGTGAAAAAACAGTCAGTGTATAACTGTAAGACCCACAATTGTAAAGATTGTTCCCTGAGCTTTGTTGATGGTTATTGCAAATGACAATAAAATTGGAAAGAGCAATTTCCTCAAGTGTAATAGTGCATCCGGTGGAATCATAGGAATATGCAGAATGAATATATTCACCTGTGAAAGGTCCTGTTAAGATTGTTGTTTCTATGATATTGTTTGTTAATTTTTTTTACTGCAAGGCATGTGCCCTTGCAAAGCTTGGATTGGTTTATATTTCACAACATAATTAGTATGCCAATTTTCAGTTGCAGTACATGCGGTGGCATCCCTGGCAAATATAGCTGTTGGATAATTAACCACTTTATCTGCTTCCACAAGTGTCGATGGATTTATATTCGACTACCTCACTTGGAATTTATATATTGAATAATAGCGTTAAGTTCATGGACGACTTTGTATTGAGCTGCAAGAATAGCTTGTTCACTCAGTCAAGTAGAATTCGTATAATTAATTTGAATATCTGTAAAAACCTTTTAAACCAACTCTTCTTTTGATGTAATAAAATTACAGAAGTTAAGAGTCAAAGAATTTCGCCCTTAACTCGGATCAGCTGGCACTTTTCCATACCAATTTCCCACAAGTGATGCAAAAATTTCTGTGCGGATCGAGCAGTCTGCAACTGGAAACACATATTTGGAGTTAAGTTTAATGTCTTCACATGGCATTCTCAAGTGATCTGACATTGCCACACAAATTTTGCAGGATCGACCAAGAGCCTCAAGTGATTTTTTGCGTATCATTGTGCATTCATCCTAAACAATAAGTTTGCATTTCTGTAATATATTTCCCCATACTGGACGTTTTGAAGATGTTGAACATGAGATTTTGGAAAAATTGACTGTTTTAAAGTAGAATAAATAGTTCTACTTTGTAGCAAGGTCACAGGTATTCCGCATGCAGCAAAGGCTAAGACTATGTCATTTTGTCACCGAATGGCTGCCAAAATCAATTAGAAAGGTTTTATCAGTTACCCCTGGTGCTGTTCAAGATAGTAGTAATTTCCAAATAACTTCTATTCTCACAGTCAGTAAATTAGGTGACTAAAATAGGATTTATCCATGTTTTGACAATGCCTGATTCACTGTAATTTAGGAGACTAAAATAGGATGAGGGATTAGAGATGGACAGATAGAGAGGAAGATATATGGATAGAAAAGAGAAAGTGAGAGGGAAATAGAAAAAGAGAAGGAGAGAGATAGAGGGATTGATAGATAGACAGAGAGAGGGGGAGTTAGAAACAGAGAGGAAGCGAGACAGGAAAGGAGAAAGAGATAGGAGTTAGAGTGAGAAAGGGGCACAAAGAGAGATGGAGAGGTTGATATAGAGAGAAAGATAGAGAGGGAGACGAAGAAATGGATGGAGAGAGATATTAAGAGAGGGGGGAGAGAAACAGAAGGTGAACTACACTACAGGATTTTTTTTTGAGAAATCCTTTGAGACTGAGACAATTTTTATCGTTTTTTTACCATCCAGATTACCCTTTTTTTTTTTCGGTAGCTAGATTTTCCACACATTAGAAACCGACTAGGTTATCTGTACTTTCACCTAACAAATTAATAAGTAAAAATAAGTAAAATTTTAATTTAACGTGAAAATACTATTTTAAAAAATAGCATGATAACATAAATGCATAAGTGCCACTTTATTTTAAATATTTATTTTCCAAAGGACTGTTTTAATAAATCCACAATGAATTAAATTTTAAGTGTTGTGTAATTATTTTTTTAGCGTTCAGCGTGGCAACACTAGGAAAAGTAAAGCAAAATCTTAAACGTAGAAACATAAACAAAAAAAAAACAAATAAAAAAATCTACCGTTCATTTGTATTTCTTATTAAATGTTGGTAGAATACATCTTTTTTGTCAAATAAATTTTAAGCAATTTTGGTAATAAATAATAGCAACTTCGTTAATTTTACGACTTGCCCAAGCATATTATAGACACCCCTGCCTGCCCATGTTAAAAATGACTTTCGGAATACCCCCCCCCCAACCTCCCCATGTTAAGAACAGTTTTCGAGGTTTGTGGGGAGGAGGGTTTAAGCTGTTTTTAACATGGAGAGGTTAGGGTGTTTATAATATGCTGGGGCAAGTCGTAAAAATTAAACAGCAACTTTCTTATTTTCTCATAGTTTAGAAAAAATGAAAAACTATGTAAACAATGCTGTGAAAGAAACTAAACAATTAAAGCGTAATGTGTAACGGTGAAAAGACTCAAGATAAACAAATGAATTTAAATGTTAAAAATAGGGAATGTTTTTTTTAATAATCAATTAAAATCTTGTAATTCAAGGGTCATTGAAACTGAAGTTACCGGAAATAAAACTGAGCAGTCTCGCAGAAACTGCTTATGAAAAATATTTTTATTTAATTTACAATTTGCAATATTAATTTATTTTAATAACATAAAAACATTCCTCGACTCTAAGGAAAGACTGTCTGAAAATTTCAATTAAATTGGTAATGTAGAAATATCGTTTTATTGATAACTAACAAACCAAGAATTACATACACATATATATTTTATTATTTATTTTATTTTGTAATGTTATACATTGATACAAATACACACATGTGATCAAGATGCAGTTTCTATCTTTTGCTGAAATGAAGGTGACTCTTCAGACCATCTCTGCTCTTACAGTTTGTTGCAGAGGTTTCGCTTATGCTGAGATTGAGGGACGCCAACTGGTACTGCTTTACTGTGGACATTCATACGAGACTTCAGACCTCCACTTGATTTGCAGACCATAGAGCAAATAGAACATCTGTGCTCCAGTGTTTTCCCCATCAAAGAAAGATGGATTTCCATGTGATCGCTTGTGGCTAGCTAGATCAGCTCCAAATAAACCGCATAAATCAGTCATGGTTCAGCACAAAAGCCTTTGACAGATCTGACAAATTTCTGGATATCGTGCTTAATTTTTGCATGGTCATATTTTTTCTTATCAAAGCTATCACAGCCATGATAAACTATTGAGCGCCACTTTTCATGATCACTGGAATCACTCTCCCAGCTACATACGTCAATTCTGAGAGATTTTAGATTATTCTTGATGTCCTTAAAGCGTTTCTTTGGTTTGTGTTGTGGAAGCTTTCCTTGTATAATTTCATAATAAAATAGGCGCTTGGTAATCTCTCATCATCCATTCTTATTAGATGTCTAGCCCACCATAGCTGGTTGCGTATAATCAACTTTTCAATGCATGGTATGTCATGAGGACATCCATATCTGGTGTGCCGTCTTCCTCCTGCTATCTAGTGTGTCCACCGGGTTGCGGATGGGGGTACCCCCTCTGCTTATGTAAAGTAGGTAGAGGGAAGCTTTGAATAACCAATAAGAAGCCGTGGACAATGAGGAACAACCACGAAAAATGCCAAATAAAAGGAATTCAAACTGGACGGCCGTCGCCCAGGATAAGGGACCCTCAACCTGTTTACGCACCAGGCAGGAAGAGGAAAAAAATGGTGTGAACGTTCTTGCCTCAAAAGGTGATACCCCAATCACCTCAGAGGTAACAAGGACAGCAACCAGTCCATGACCAAGATGGACCAAGCGTCCTTCCTCCATCTTGCTTGACAGACCCCAAAAGAAACAGAAGGGGGATTAAAACCCAATCATGGTCTGTCGAACAGAAGGTCCTTCTGCACTGTTACCACTACTCAAGGTTTGAGAAATGGGGACGCAGCGCAGGAGAGATACTTACCAAGAGTATAAAAGCATCAGACCTCCCAGCGGAGAAAAAGCACACACCATTAAACAACCTGAGATCCCTCATCTCACAGATGGGAAGGTATATCCCACAAGAGGAGGTAGATACTATTAGATGTGAGGCCCTGAAGACTGCAGAAAAAGACTACCATAAGGTAGAGGATGAGGAGGAAAAACAGACAGGAGGTGGTATGGGAAAGGGAAGAGAGGTGGACACTAATATAGCAACAATATTACCATCAGAATCCACCCAACTGTCCCAGCACATGTCCAGCTCTCCTGGAACTTCTGTGCCACTGGAGTCTCTGGTTGACATAACACCTGCCTTCACAAACTCTCTGCTGGAAACCCCACAAACACCAACACAGGAATCTACATCACCTACCAAGATACCATCACCTGCATCACCACCACAATCACCTAGACACTCACCACCATCAATTGTACTCCCAGAAGCAGATGATGAACAATTAACTTTGGAGGAAGAGCTCAGCAACACAATTGAGGAGGTGGGGTGTATGAGAATGAAGAACAGATCACGTATGTCCAAGATCCAAGCTGCTGGAAGAGCAAAGACTGTTATAGCCAAAGTTAACATCGCTCTCAAGAGGTTAATTCCAACAACAGTAACTCAATCATATGCAGCTGGAGTGTTCTTTAGAAAGTTGCAAATAACAGTTTTACTGCGATTTACCTTAGCTGCTATTGCTCGCTGTGACAAACCTTGCTTATGGAATCCTAGAATTCGAGGGTGCTCAACTTCGGTTAGTTTTCTTGCTTTAGGCATCGTAACACCTTTACACAGTGATTGCTATCTCTAACTGAACTAAAAACATTAGAATTACCATAAATCTAACAATTTATACCCTTGGGCTTATAAATTTGATCATGTGTAAAAAGCCTTATTTAATAAAAATGCAAATTTTTAAATAAAATTTTTGGAATGTACCTTTTTGTTTCCATAACCTTTTAGATTGTAGTATTAGTAACCTTAAGTCGGAAGAGTTTAAAATCTATCCTTAAAAAAAAAAAAAAAAGGTTTCTTTTTAAAGATTTTTAATTGGTCTTAAATTTTTTATCAGCAGTATATATACAGGGTGTCCGTAAAGTTACTATACAGTCTTACAAGTTACTGTACAGACACCCTACAGCTACACAAAAAATAAATATTAACTATTAATACAAATATAATAAGACTGTATAGTAACTTTACGGACACCTTGTATATGAATGGGTGTACATATACATATATATGATTGCAACGCCTTGTCAGACGAGTGCCACTCCCTCAGTCACTGAAAGTCCATGTGCCCGAAGACGACTTTTCAGTCCTGCCAGCAACTTGCACATCCTCAAGCAGACATGACACTGAAACCGTTCATTGGTTTGGATGAAACTAACAACAACTCTGTATCATCGAGCGCTTTTATGTGATTAACAAAACCTGCCTTAGAAAATACAGCCCAATCACACACCTCACAGATCCAAAGATCTCCATGATTGCACGGCAAGGTTTGGCATTTCCTACATGCTGTCTTGAGCTTTGCTCGGTCTATCTTGGCTGCTTCAAAGTGTTCTGCACCCCTTTATATCAGTGTCCTCCACTGCCTGTAATCATATGATAGAGACTCCCAACTGGAACACGAAAGCTCACCAGACTCTCCTTGATGCTATCACTAAAACGTTTTTTGGGCTTGTGCTGGGGTCTTGCCAAGAAGGAGCTCACCATAGAACAACTATTTTGGGAGCCGATAGTCATCAAGCTGGACATATATAGATACTGTCACAAGAAAACAGGGCATAATGCAGAAGTGGCCATTCTCCCCCTCCTCTCTCCTTAAATTTTATTTTGAATATCAATCAGACACCCCATCCTATTGCTACCAAGACATTCGACAATAAAATATTCACACATGGACTCCACAAAAGGAGGCGAGTAAGATCCCCCCCCCCACCAAGTTATTTGTCATGACATCTACCACAGTCACCAGAAATCATCCAGACACCCTACCTCCAACCCAAACGAAGCAGTGTGGGTGAAAAAAAAAGGAAAGAGGAGAAAAACAAACTTTTAGCGGGAATTACGTGCAGGACAAAAAAAAGGAAACCGATCACGTTGAAAAAACGAATGTCATCAGCGGATATGCATAATAAATCGGAAGCTCATTCAATTTTAATCTCATCGCTGGAGCCGAAAGGGAATTTTACCAAATACTATGCATACAACTTGGCCTCGGATATGTGGGAATGAGACGTCCTAACATCGGTGGTTGAGAAACAAGCGAGAAGGAAAAATAAGGGAAGAGAAGTGGATAAACACAATTCGAAGGACATTGAATTGCACATTGCAGAAGCGAGACTGCCTTGCACTATAAACGTTGGAACAGCTAAGTATTGTTCAATATTGTCTCTCCACCCCATACTTCATAAAATGTCGACTTGCTGGACTGATTTGTTTTCTTTTTCTTATTTTGAATAATTTCTACAGCCTCATACGATTAAACCATTATTCCACAGGAAGAAAAAAAAAAGATAAAAAGAAAAGGAAAGAGAGGCTATGTTTATCTGAACAATTTCCTTTACCGTTGCCCCCCCCCTTTATTTTTTCACCTGTTGAACACTGTCTGCATGTTTTCTTTTATTATTATTTCCTTTGATTGTTTTGTCTTGGTTGTTTAATTTAATAAATAACCTGTGTATAATATACATATGACTGTGTTCCGTTATTCATTGCCTGGTATTTCGTCAACCGTGAATCTCATAAGAACATCCCATGACAGAATTACTGTTCAGAATCTGGGTAAAGTGCTACTTGGTCGTGATAATTCTACGGTCGGCATTTTTTTTTTATTTTACGATACGTTTCTGGGATAATTTCCCTTTTGGGACTTTCCAACCGGGACGTATTGGCACACCAAGTAAATGTCTCACCGCTTGGTAATAACCCTTGTGAAATATCTGAACATTGTGCATGGACGAGTAAGGAAAAATGATGAATTTATGAAAAACCCATCCCCAGATAGGTTACATAGGTTTAAGAAAAACAAAATAATACGGCACAAACTAGATCTAGAAGTTAGGGGAGCCATGAGAAAAAGCCAGTTGATAAGAGTGATCACTAAGCACATGGTGGACAAGGATATCTTTGAGGAAAAAGTACTAGAAGAATTACTGGCCGAGACAATGACCATGATGCCCGATTAGGTCAAACTTGAAAAAAAAAAACAATTATGGCTAGGATGGAGATAGAGAAGGCTTGAATTGAGCAAGAGATTAGAATCAGTGAACAGTATAGCTCATCAGACACAGGAAGATAGAGCAAGTTTGATATGACGAAACAAGTGAGCCTAGTTCAGAAGTTTGTGGAGAAGGAAGTCAATGACTATTTCTCGAATTTCGAGAGAACCGCCCTAAACATGAACTGGCTGAGAGAATGCTGGGCAATGCTTTTGCAGACAGCATTAAGTGGCAAGGCTTTTCCCAGCCTCTTTCTCACGGAAGAGATGTTGCGAGTTTGCTTTATCATTATTTTCATGGCAGGTGCTCGGCTGAGTTCCATTCTATGGTCCCGCCTCACCAAACTTTCACAAGAAACACCCGTCTAGCAGAAAACACTATCACTAGTTTCCCCCACTCTTTATCTGTGCCTAAACCTAAGCGTAGATTCCATGAGCGAAACTTCTTTCTTAGAACTGCATGCCTATGGAATAGTCTTCCGTTTTTCTGCTTTCCAGCAGACTACAATATGGTTGTCTTCAAGTCTAACATAAACAAGTTTTTGATGAGCCGTTCAATATAAGTTAACAAATTTACCGAATCTCCATTACTAACGGTTACTATATTGTCCAATTTCTACTGTACACTCTTTAAGCCTTATCCTCGAGTGGCCTCTTGGCCTTGATAAGTGGTGATGCCTATGTAAAAAAAAAAATAAAATAAAACATACACAGCGCTCCCAGCAGAAGACCGCACAGATTACGCGATAGTAAAAGCAGCCATATTGAAAGGATACGAATTAGTCGTGCAAGCTTATTAACAAAAGTTTAGGAACTTGAGAAAGAGCGAGAGGCAAACACATGTAGAGTTCGTTAAGCTGAAAGAGGGATACTTTGATCAGTAGTGCAACTCCAAGAATGTGGAGAGTAACTTTAGCAGGTTGAAGCAACTCGTTAAATGAGTTCTGAAACTGCATGCCTATGACATGCGGATGCACCTAGCCAACAAAAAAGCCGAAACAGTGCTCGAGATAGCTATAGCGGCAGATGAATACACATGTATACAGAAAAGAAACAGAGCAAAGCCCCAAGGACCCATGCATCCGCAGATCAGGGAGCATTGCACAGCAAAAGGGACAACTAACAATCCGCGGGTGCCCATGAAGATCCCTTCAAGTGCAACTAACTGACCATTACCAGACCAGGAAGGGAAGTGAGACCCATAGTGTGCTTCAACTCTGGGAAGTGGGGTCACATAGCTGTGAATTGCCAGGTGAAGCGATTCACTGAGCTGAATCAGGATATCTCAGGCTAGCCACAAGGAGCGATATTTCGAGGGATAGATGAAACGTATGAACCCTTCATATCGAAAGGATATATTGCCCGAGAGAGAGAAAGCCGAGGGGAACCCATTAATATCCTCAGGGATACGAGCGCATCCTAGTCCTTAGTGAAAAGGAAACAAATGCCTGAGGACACGATAAGGGCCACAGATAGACCAGTTAGAATTAGGGGCATAGGAAACAAACCTATGATAGTCCACCTAGTATCAGATTGGGGCTCCCGAGAGGTCACAGTAGGAGTAATTGACAACCTTCCAATGACTGGCGTGGCCATGATATTAAGAAATGACATCACCAAAGTCAAATTAGCCAAAACCAAACAAGGCACGTACAGCATTTTTATTTTACGATACGTTTCGGGGATAATTTGCCTTTTGGGATTTTCCAACTGGGACGTATCATCACAATACACACATATACATATACACAAGCATATATATCTATGAAAGTTAAATTGTGTGTGTGTGTGTACATTTCCATACCAAACTAGTTTGTCAATTTTCAGTCCATAGACTCGAGATTTTATATGAGATTTGGGAAAATCTTTATTTGGTTTTCGGCCAGAAATTTGGCTGTCAAGGGATTAAAGTTCAACGATTTGACCTTTGAAAACTGTACCAAAAAGTCTTCCAATTTTGGGTCTAAACACTTGAAATTTTATATGTAAGGTACTTGGACATGGATCCAACGTTGTAATTTGATTTGAGCCCAAAACAATAAATGTTACAGGGTCAAAATTGGGTCAAAGTTTTAAAATATTTGACCTCTCGGTCTAACAAATTACTCAGGCAATTTTTGGTCTAAATATTTGAAATTTTACATAAAGTGTATTCAGACATAAGGCAAGCTTTTTAATCAGTTTTTAACCAAAAATTTGGCTGCCAAGGAGTCAAAGTTCAAAAGATTTGACCTTTGGGTCTCTAGCAAACTATTCAGCCAATTTCGGGTCTAAAAATTTTTAATTTTGCATTAAGGGTATTCAGACATGCAGCAAGCTTTTTAATCAGTTTTTGAGCGAGACTTTGGCTGCCAAGAGGTCAAAGTTGAGAGTCGATCATTGCAGACTCTACCAAACTCCTCTGCCAATTTTTGGTCTAAACACTTAAAATGTTAGATGTAAGTAACCTGGACACAAGTCAAACTTTTTAATATATATATATATATATATATATATATATATGTGTGTGTGTGTGTGTGTGTGTGTGCACATAAAGTTATAACAGTGAATAAGACCCGAGCAAAGCCAGGCTGAACTGCTAGTATATATATATATATATATATATATATATATATATATATTTATTCAAATTCTCATGAACAGCAGTAATTATTTCCTGCACTGATGACTGCATAAACATGAAGCACTAATGTCTGTATGCATAAGTAAACTTGATATGTGTATATATATATATATATATATATATATATATATACACACATATAATAAATAACAAATTTGCTAGATTCCAACATCTAAGATTTTATTCATCTTACCATTTTTTTTTTTTTAAACAAAAACTTCAGTATATTTACAAGTAGGTTTTATTCAAAGGGCAACCTATATTTGTAGGTCAACACTGAATATTTCCTCTATGGACTCATCAGAAAAAACAAAGTTCTCAAAGAGAAAAATGCGTTATGATATAGATACCCCCCCCAAAAAAAAAACAAAAACAAAAACAATAAAACAATGTGCATCAAATCTATCCAGAGTTCTTATTTACTTACCTCTCCACGGGACAGAGTTAGACACCAAGGTCGTTTTTTTTAATGTGGAGGAAAAGAACAAAAATAAAAATGGTCTCAATCGTGAAGGATTTCTCCTCTAATGACCGAACAAGAAATTGAAGTGTAGAATCTGAAGAACAGATACTACAGTTTGATCTCAGCCCATAATCCATCTAGAGTTGTGAGTTTTTGTAAATGCTATCTACTCTGGACCATCATCTTATATACGAGGGGCATGCAATAAGTAATGCCCCTGACCAACTTCCCATAGCAGTAGAGCAACAAAACTTGGCACAGTTATTAGTCTTTCTCTACATAGGAACCACTCAGAGTTATGCATTTCTCCCATCGTTTGATGCAGCTCTGGAGACCGTTTTTGTAGAACACTCCAGGTTGGTCCTCCAATCACAACGTAACTTCAGAAATCAAGGCTGCATCATCTGGGAAACGCTTTCCTTTAAAAAACAACTTCATGGCTGGGAAGAGGTGAAAGTCAGAGGATGCAAGGTCAGGAGAGTAGGGAGGATGGGTAAGGATTTCATAACCACACGCCTGTGCTTCTGATCTGGTGACATGCAAGTTGTGGACCGGAGCGTTGTCCTGCAGGAGGAGGGTACCTTTGCTGATCTTGCCTCATCTCTTGATTTTGATAGCTTCTCTTAATTTCCTCAAAAGTGAAGCATAATAGGCTCCTGTAATTGTGGTACCCTTTGCCAGGAAATCTGTCATCACTACTCTGTCCTGGTCCCAGAAACTGAGCATGACCTTGCCAGGGGAGGGATGCACCCTTACCTTCTTCGGAGGTGGTGAGTCCAAATGCTTCCACTGCATTGACTGGGCTTTGGTCTCTGGATCATTGTGATGGATCCAGGTTTCATCCTGTGTAATCAGTCTTTTGAAAAACTTTGACTCCTCTTGGCACATCTCCAAATTCATCCTCGAGTACTTGACATTCTCGTTTCTCGAATGGTGTGAGCAATCTGGGAATCCATCTGGCAGACACCTTATGCATATACAAATGGTCATGAATGATAGTTTCCACAGACCCTGTACTAATCTTGACATCTTGGGCTATTTGGCAAATAGTAATGCGCCGATTTTCCAAAATGGCAGCCTCAACTTGACGGACAGATGCCTCATCAATGGCAGAAGGGGGGGGGCGACCAGGTCTGGGAGCTGTTTCCACAGACTTCTGGCCATGTTTGAATTCATGATACCAGCGTTTTATAAGGTCATATGATGGGGCATTATCACCAAAAGTTTCTTTCATTTCATCAAAAGTTTCCTGTGGTGTGCGTCCTTTCAAATAAAAAAACCGGATCACTGCTCAACATTTAACAGGCTCCATTTCACACCTGACTCAGTTCAAACACTTGTAAAATAGAAACCACAATTAGTTCAGAGCTGTAATTTGCCACATAACCCGTAGAGATATAAATCATTGCACATGCAAAATTTCAGCTAGATCAAACAACTGGAAGTGGGTCAGGGGTATTACTTATTGCACACCCCTCGTATGATAATAAAAGCACAAAATGAATCTGATGCTATGAATTAAAAATGAAAACAGGAAGACCTAATTATGCTTCACACTCTGCTTCATGGGCTTTTTGAAGAGCAAAGATAGCTAAACGTGGTACATAAACATTGAATTATTAGATCTTCCTTTTCCATTTTTAATTTATATATGTGTACACACACGTTTACATAATTTTTATTCCCCCCTTACAAGTTCACTCTTTACCCGGCATTATGCCATTAAGTGTTGATTTGAGATCTCAAAAAGTGTACAAGCAAATACTTAATGACAAAGCAAAATCCACTTAAAAAGATGTTTAAAATATCTACTTACTTTTTGAGACATTATATGACAGTCTTTCAATACGTTCTCAAACTGTAACAATTTACTTTTGACTAAATCTGACTTTTTAGTTGAACACATAATTCCCTTCATGTCAAGATCACCCCAAGGTATAATCCTTACAATAGAGCCTTCTTTGTCATGGCCGACATCACCTCCAGGCATGTATTTTGTTATCACCTAAAAAATAAAATTTGACAAATATTTTATGATAGAAAATGTAAGAATTATCTAATATAGAAACAGCAGTATAGGAATGTTAAGAGATCAAATAAAACATGGAAAATATATCCAATTATTGTTATAACAATTTAAAAAAAAGATCTAATTAGAAATTCCAGGTTTTAGTGGTATATTTCTAATGTGTTTAAAAGAATAACAAAACACTGTAACAATATATCTTTAGTGTTGGTGAGCGTTATGGATGATTGGTTGTTAGGAGGGAAATACACATACGGCAATTTAGCGGGTTGATTTCTCTTACCTGACTTTGATTACACCTGTATAACCTTTTGCCAAAAATGATCTTTCAAACATACTTTTAATTTATCTTCTTTTTGACAATTGATCAAGTTTGTTTTTCCCATGCAGGTACCTGCGCCAGGTTCATATTCTTTAATCAAATAACCTTTTGGTACATTTGATAATTATTTTACTGTTCATGCATTTGCCAGGTGCATTCTTTTGTCAAAATCATTTCTTGCTACACACTGCTTAGGAATTAAAGAAATGTCAGGTTCATGATTTTTTATTCAGATGATCTTTTGGTACATTTAATATTTTGTTGCTTCCTACTTTTGTTGCCAAATGTTTATCAAAATTTCTCGCTACACATGGCATTGATATTTAACGTTAGTAGTGTGTGTGTGTATACACACACACAGTGGAAAATAAAGTCAAAAACTATATATTGGTAAATATAGAAGGATTCATTTATTTAATAAGGGTATACATACATTTAGTTGGAGGATAAAGGGGACTCTTTATACCAAGGTATTTCGAAGCCTAATGCTTCACATCAGAAGAGTAGAGAAGATG
Organism: Euprymna scolopes; assembly: GCF_053919585.1. Classification (NCBI taxonomy): domain Eukaryota; kingdom Metazoa; phylum Mollusca; class Cephalopoda; order Sepiida; family Sepiolidae; genus Euprymna; species Euprymna scolopes. Next base: position 14,464 of record NW_027633124.1, read on the forward strand.
CTAGATAACATAATGGGGATGTGACGTCTAGTGAGTGATTCATCAGGAACGAAATAAAAAAATTTATGTTGTTTAGGGGAACTATATTGAACTCTAAGATGAAGGGGGAGTGTATAATATAAATGTAATGTAAAAAAGGTATATAGGGTGTTCTATCATAATAATTTGAAAGAATGTGGGTAGTTTATGTGTTTAAACTCAAGGGGAAGATACAGGGTAGGTTGGGAAGTGGTTCTATTTTATCCATATGTAATATGTGTAGTATCTATGGTTTACATGAGGTTTTCTAGACGAAATTTTATGATGATAAATTAAAGTGGAGAAGTATATGCTTAGTAGGATTATATCAGATGTAACTTATCACAGCATTACTTGTAAAAGGACTATGGCTTATGGCATAATGTTATGAAAATGGTGGGGTGGATTACATGGGGCGTCATGTACTAAGGTTTTAATTTAGCAAGATGGAGAAAGACCTGACGGTGAAGTTATGAGGAGGTATGGGGTAGGTAGTTGTAAGAATATATTTTCACAGGA
>NW_027633124.1:20000-82500 GCF_053919585.1 Euprymna scolopes
AGGAAAAAGAAAAAAAGGAAAAGGAGAAAAAGGAAAAGGAGAAAAAGGAAAAGGAGAAAAAGGAAAAGGAGAAAAAGGAAAAGGAGAAAAAGGAAAAGGAGAAAAAGGAAAAGGAGAAAAAGGAAAAGGAGAAAAAGGAAAAGGAGAAAAAGGAAGAGAAAAAGGAGAAAAAGAAAAAGGAGAAAAAGGAAAAGAAAAAAGAGAAAAAGGAAAAGAAAAAAGAGAAAAAGGAAAAGAAAAAAGAGAAAAAGGAAAAGAAAAAAGAGAAAAAGGAAAAGAAAAAAGAGAAAAAGGAAAAGAAAAAAGAGAAAAAGAAAAGAAAAAAGAGAAAAAGGAAAAGAAAAAAGAGAAAAAGGAAAAGAAAAAAGGAAAAGGAAAAGGAGAAAAAGAAAAAGGAAAAGGAGAAAAAGAAAAAGGAAAAGGAGAAAAAGAAAAGAGAAAAAGAAAAAAGAAAAAGGAAAAAGAGAAAAAGGAAAAAGAGAAAAAGGAAAAAGAGAAAAAGGAAAAAGAGAAAAAGGAAAAAGAGAAAAAGGAAAAAGAGAAAAAGGAAAAGAAAGAGAAAAAGGAAAAGAAAGAGAAAAAGGAAAAGAAAGAGAAAAAGGAAAAGAAAGAGAAAAAGGAAAAGAAAGAGAAAAAGGAAAAGAAAGAGAAAAAGGAAAAAGAAAAAGAGAAAAAGGAAAAAAAGAAACGAAAAAAGAAGAGGAAAAAGAAAAAGAGTAAGCAAGCAAGAGAGTTAGGAAGAATATATACAGAGCGAGATAGGGAAGAAGAGAGAAAGAGAGTGAGGAAATGCAAACTTATGCCGTTAAATGTAAAAAAATGAATGCAGCAATTTACTTAAAGAGCACAAGTAGGCATCATTGTGAAGCCATATTTGAATGGTACATTAGCGTTCGTTTAGCATGCAAATACCGTTAATCCAGAATATAGGAATGGCCAGAGCACAGCCAATCAGATTGAGCGGAATGGGGAGACTACTATTTTTGAAGTGGAAAAGGGAAAGATTATGTTATGTCTAGGAGTTTATGATAAAGTTACAAATGGTCAAACACCATATTTGTCGAAAGTGCAGAATTCATTCAGGTGATGACTCAGGGCGGTAGGAGGATTTGATATTTAGAGGGGAAAGTAGGAACTACTTCCTCTAAAGATGGTAGCGATTATGATGACGTTGCTCCTAGGATGAAATGTAGCATTTTATTATAACTAAATGTGTCCAAATGGTGTTCTAAAGTTACATACGATAGTGGCTAATAATCTAGACAAAATAAATTTGTATGTGGTATCTGTTGTTGCAAACCTACGGTACTTTGGTCCAGAGGGGAATTTCTAAAAATCATATATGAATATATATGAATTGAATGAAGGAGGGGGGGGTAAAATTTCAGATATTTTTTCGTGGGAGGACAAATGATCAATAATACCTGTGTTTGGCTAAATAAAAGTCATGATAATGAAAACATTAATAAACAAAACACTTAAAACATTCAAAGTCATATAGAAATTATGCAAATATAATTTTTGGTTTCAAATATAAATGGGGGGGGGGGCGGCGAACACTTAAAACATTTACTACTTCTGCAGTTAATGGACAGTGCAGAAAGAATAAGTTTATTTAAACCCCCATTCTTAATATGGGGAGAAGGGAAGTCTTAACTATTTTGTACTTTCACATACTAATTTAACAAAAGATATAGTAAAAATTGGATTTAACTATTATATATATTATATATTAACTATTTTATTATATAAAAAAATAGCACGGTTCGTAAATTGCAGATGTACAAAACAGAAAAACAATGTAATCGCTTTCAAAAAGAAAAGTTTGCATTTTGAAGGGTAGCATCACAGTAATTATTTTTTAAAGCCGGAACAAACGCACATTGGATTATTAAAAAAAAGAATATCACTGGAAAAATATAACAAGATTAACTAGCAGGGAGACTACGTTATCCGGGATTGAATCAGGATCAACAAATGTTCCAACTTTATATTATTTTGTCATTCAAATCAGTGAAATTGCTTTCTTTAATCGGATCGATGGATTGCTTACTCTAGTTAAGGACACCCTTCCTCTGCCGTATACTGGAAGGAAGCTCCACATTGACAGTCCAGAATACATTGCAGTCTGTAGAGAATCTTGATTTTATAAAATTATCTGTAAATTCTGGCTTTACTAGTTTAATTGTACTCTAAATAGAAACATTAATTTCCAACTCAAGTTTTATCGAAGAACAAAGTGTTGATTTTATGAAATTATTTTTTACCTAATCACTTGAATTTACGTGAAACATACAAAAGTATTATGGTCCAATCATGCTCTAAAAAGAAACATTCATTTCGAAGCGACCCTCCATTATAAAAGAATCTACAGTTGATTTTATAGGCTGGGCCTTTCTGCTTGTGCAGTGAGAAAATTTCCCAAATGGGAGAAAACTTCTCAAATGCACTTGTGATAGGTTGCAGAAAAGTTAACTTTGGTTTGTCCATTACAGACAAATATATCAAGTCGGATAAAATATAGCATCGATGAAATAGATTAAAATTTCAACGTTCGAGCAAGAAACACTGATAATTTTTTTTTTTTCTTCTTTTTACATAAAAGTCACTACATATCAAGGGCTGGAGGCGACTCAAGGATAAGGGTTAATGAGTATACATTAGTCATGTTTACTACGCTACAATCGCAATAAGTAGTAGGAATTTTGTAAATTGGATTACTTAGGGGGCGGTTCATCAAGAACTTGTTCATGTTGGACTTGAAGATAGTCAGCTGAAAAGCAGGCAATCAGAAGAGAGGTCCACAGGCGTGCAGTTCTAAGAAAGAAGCTTTGTTCATGGAATCTACGTTTAGGTTTAGGCACAGATAAAGAGTGGTTGGAAATTGTTGACAGTGGTTTGGGCTAAACGAGCATTTTTCGTAAAAGTCTGGTGAGGGGGAAGGATAGATTGAAGTTCAGATGAGCTCTTGCCATGAAAATTATGATAGAGCAGAGACAGGCCCACAACGTCTCTTCGGTGAGAAAGAGGTTGCAGGACAAAGAAAAGGGCATCCCCACTAAGCTACAAGGCAAGATAAGCTGCTTCTAGCAGCTCATGTCCAGATGTGGCAACAGTACTCCATCGTTGGCCGAACCTGGCTTTTATATAGGTAGAGAACTGTATCAGGAGTGAGATATCTACTGGAGCGGTAAAAGGATCCCCCCATTTTTCCAGCGACCTTCGCAATGGATTTGATATACGTGTTCCATTTCAGATCAGGAATAAAGGTCAAGCCCAGAAGCTTGTCAAAACATGAGGCCTCCCCAAGACGAGAGCCATTCATTTCAATTAATGACAGCTGGGCATCAGTGCACTGATGATGTAAAGATAGAAGCTTGGTTTTAGATGCATTAAAAGTAACCAGCCACTTTTTTACCCCCATTGTACTAAGTGTTCAAGATGAAAGGACAGAGAGAACTTGGTCGTTTACGGTCTTTGAAGTGCTACCATAGATTGTAGTATTGTTAGCATAAATGTCTATGAATGATTTAAGCATGTGATTTGGAAGATCATTGATGTAGATCAGGAAGAGAGTTGGGTCCAGAATGGACCCCTGAGGGACTCCAGCATTAATACTGAGAGCTTCTGATTTCTGCCCATCAACCACTACTCTTATGAATCTATCAGAGAGAAATGATTTAATAGTCAAGCCATTTCCAGCTATACCATAGTTGGAGATATTGTGAAGTAGACCTTTTATGCCATACCTAATCAAAGGCCTTTGATATGTCAAGAGCAATCGCAAGATATAACTGTAAGCACATCCACTGTAGATCTAGCAGAATGGAAACAATATTACATGTTACTAAGGAGGTTATTTTCGTGGAGATGGTTGACTATTTCTCTATTTAACAGATTCCAGCAGCTTACTCATGATGCACAGGAGACCTATTGGTCTGTACTGAGAAGGAGATGAGCGATCACCTGAATTCTTAAATACAGGGCATACTGATGAGATTTTCCAAGGTGTTGGGAAGCATTTCTCCTTAAGACAGCATTTAAACAACTTTGTAAGTATAGGCGGTAGTTCTGGTTGAAGCCTTTTGAGCACTATAATTGGAATGCCGTTATGGCCTGTTGCTTTATTGCAATCAAGGTTTTTGATTAGTTTGGCAACATCACGTACAGATATTTATATGTCACATAGCATGTTTTCTCATATACAAGGAAATACTGGGGGTTGGCGGCCTTGGTCGTAAAGTGTAGAATTAGCTGCAAAGTTCTTGGCTAAGAATTTGGCTTTGTTTGATGCCGATGAGATTACCTCAGGTCCATTGATGATAGTTGGGATAGAGCACATACTTCTGTTCAGGATTCTGTTTGCTATTTGCCAAAACTGATGGGAACCAAGCCGCTGCTCAGCTACCTTGGTCGAAAATCAAATATCGATTTGGCAGATGTATTGCTATCTAGGTTTAACTTTAAAAAAATACTTAATTTTATATACGAGATATAAAAGACTACAGAGAAGTCCTTCTTCAATTGATGTAGTCAAGCACAGTTTTATAAAAATATTTTTAAAATATCATCCAAAGTGTGGGAAATTCCCTTTAATTGTATTATGTATTAATCTCACCTCGTATTAACTGTCTAAATAAAAGTTTCCAGTACTGATAAATTTGTGATTCCTGATCTCTTATAAGTAGATAAAAAAGTAGAAATTTTCCAACCTTGTAATAAAGAGATTCCTCTTACTTAAACCATGCAACGGATTATGTATTATAGTGATTAGTAAGATCTGTTAACATCTAAATCAATAACTGATGGTTTCCCGGACAAACACTTATACAAATCAGACTTTTCAAGTTATGACTTTTATATAATTAAGCTAACGTTTACATGTTTTACCACGTGTGTCATGTATGGCATAATCATGTTGAAACACTGATTCTCACCAGCCTGACCAATACCAAATGGGTGACCATTTGGGAATGCTAGGTGCTGTATGTACCATGCCAGTATCTGGAGGTGTGTTAAATCAACTGGGAGACATGCACCTGCAGTCCTCATTAAGGCATGCATCTAGAAGGAATACTAATGTGCTCCGTCTTGTAGCAACATTGCACCAACCGAGATTAACAGTTGTAGCAAAAAGTGATGTTAGTTCTGCACAAAGCCTTTACAACTATAAACAAATAATGTGTGGGTTTCCAAACAACTTAGATGTTGTGGCAGACCTCATACGTACAAAATTCACAAGAGTATCATGTCATATTCAAACTTCAAAACTACATTTATGTGTTAACTCTTTACGTCAACATAACAGTAGTTGAAATTTAGTTTTTAAACTATACAAATCAGTCTTTAATGTTATGTCTTTTCTGATATAAACAAATGCAAACCGTTTTACAATGCATAAGTTTTTAAATCAAAATAAAACTAATATTTGCATTTTAATTTGGTTAAGTTCATCTAAATTCAGTTAATGTCCTTGCAAGACTGTGCACTTCAGAGATTATAAAAGTGACTATGGAGAAGCAGACTTAGAACATTAAATTGTAGGTTTAAGAGCTCGGTCTTTGTAAATGTGTCAGAAAAACAAAACTTACAAAAGTTTGGTTAGCATGTTTTTTTGTTTTTTTTACTTTTAGCAAGGCATACAAATATACACATAAACATGCCTATCCCACCTCTAAAAATTGAACATGTTCTTTCAAAGGTTTTCGTATTTAAAATTTGAAAAATTAGCTTAATGTAGTCACAGACATACATTGACAAACACTGGTGCATGTGTGCGTTCCCCATAAAAATAAATCTCCAGGGATCAACATAAAAACTAATATTGTTATATTTAATATTTTCAGAGAGGGGGGGGGGGCGATGGCATTGATCCTGAATCTATAATTCGCAAAGGAGCTACGGAGAGAGAAAAAAAAAAGCAAATCCGTATACCTGACTTTAATAAAAGTTAAACCACATAAAAAACACTCATTCAGGTAGGTTTCTAAAATTTCAGATTTTTTTTACTATATTAGGGCCAAAACAAGGAACAGTATAAGAAAGAAAAGTAATATGCTCGGAGCATAGTGAATACAGATATAGTGTTCCTCGTTCAATCCCTAACCACCTCGGTGTTCCTACCACTAGTTAAGATCATCATTTTTAAAGTAAATAGCTATTAGAGATAAGAATGAATGAGAGTTGAAATCGCAAACACCTATTCAATCTTAATTAAAGGCAGAATTCTACATCCATGGGATGCAAATATTTAATATTTTACGAAAGATTAGTCAGTATTTTTTTTTTTTTTTTTTAAATGTATACACAAACCTACTGCTAATGAAATTAGAAATCCATAATACAAAGAAATTCTTAAAACCTTTTTAAATTACACAGCCTATTTAATTTGGTAATACAGGGTGATTCGAAAGTAACTCCCTATTCTAAAATAAATATTCAAATGCTGCAATAGGTTTTTCAATTTTTGTATGTTACTTAATGTGTGATAATTAAATCTATGCTTTTGTTTTCTTTTCAGATCTGTTATATGACTTGGATTTTTAATCTAGAGAGAATATATGAAGTTATTAGTTCCATCCTGCAAGAGTTTGTGAAATCAATTCATGGTCGACTTGAAAAGCTGGTGGCGAATGCTGGTGCCCATATTGAATTTTCAATAAAAGTCCATGTAATATACTTCCTTCTTATATTCATTAATTGGAGAAATTATACTTCAGAAATATATTATAGCTATTTTAGAATAAGGAGTTACTTTTGGAACACCTTGTACATCTATATACCATAAAGTTAATTTTTTTTTTTTTTGGCTCTGACATTGATATTAAAAGCCTACTTTATTTAAAAATTATTAAAATAAGCTTCTAACTGTACTCTGTAATGGACATGTGAATGATTACATGAAAGTTAACTAATTTGCATATTCCTTTAAAAAAACGAACATTAATTGCTTATTTTTTTTATGGTTTCATTTCACTATTATGCTTAATTCTATTTATGTATAGTTTCTACATTCTATAATTTCATAGAATTTAAGATGAAAACTTTCTAGCACACGAAAATATATATATTTATAAAAATACTTGGTGTGTGTGCAAAAAGTCTATCAAACTCCGCTATGAATATTTGGTCTACAGAGTTGAAATTTGATATCATTCAAACACGGAAGTATTTGAATATATGGTAAGTGGCAGTTTTAGTCATTTAGAACAGCTTTAAAGCTTCACCGTTCACTTATTTTTCGACCAAATTTCAAACAATTATTACAGTTTATAGATCACCTTTTCAGCTATATTGTGAAAAAGAATGTCAATTTTCGTTCAGTAAAACAAAAGTTATGATGAATTTACTGGTGTTCAAAATCATAAAAAAAAACGTAAGGAGGTGAGCGACATTTATGACTGGTTTCCATAGCAACCACGTCGCTTCAGCGACTACTGTTGCAACCATTTCACCGCTCTCGCAAAAAGTAGTAAGTGAAACAAACAGAATGAAAAAATGAAAGGGAGATAATTGGGGGGGGGGGTTATTGAAAGCAGACGAGTGCCATACATTGTTATTACATATGTGTATGTTATGTTTATGGGGGCAAAAAAATAAGACTGAAATTAAACAAAGAACAAGTGAATTAATTGGGAACCTGAAAAAAAAAATAAATAAAAAAATCAAGGATTACAATAAAAAAAAAATGTGAGCATGAAAAGTAATATGGTTAAGCTTAAACATGGAAAAGTAAAGGACTAGTTGTTAAAACTGGAAAAGAAAAGGATACGATATTCTAGTAAAAAATATAAATTTATAATTTAAAATATTGCAGCATTAAGAAATTTTTTTTAATTCAATTTATAACATCATATAATCAATTCTTAATGCTGCAATATTTTAAGTTATAAATTTATATATTTTTACTAGAACATCTTGTCCATTTTTTCGCCCCAGTTTTAACAACTAGTCTTTTACTTTTCAATGTTTAAGCTAAGCTATATTACTTTTCATGCTTGCATTTTTCTATTGTAATATATATATATATATATATATATATATATATATATATATATATATATAAGTGTGTGCATATTTGGATCTGGAGCATACTTGATTTGTTTGTTTTTTTTAATTGCTGCTAAGGTGTCAAAATTGAAAACAAAACTTGACTGTCAGGGTAGGTCAAAGACAATGTTACTCCTATTACTTTTGCGCAAAATTAAACATTCATAGCTCAAAAAAATCTGCTAGTATCACATAATTATAATTGCCTGAAGTGTTCAATATCTGTATATTAAAGTTTGTACATATATTTTTTTCAATTCTATAAATTGTAAATTTATTTTATTCAGTTGTGTTGGAAATTCTATATAGATTAAAAAATATATTTAAATTATTTAATACTAACATTCTGTACGAGTTATATTTTTGTGTGGAGATTTTATCTAACTATAATATATAAAGTTATCTGGATAGATTTTCAGATATGACAATGTCATCATATTTGATTTAACATCTGCTACACGTTGGCATGTGTTCAATTTAATGGCTTTTAGAAATTCACTTCCAAACTAACCTTTTCCTTTCATAATGTTCTTGTGAACTAAACGTGTTACCTCAACTGTTCTACATCTACTAACCCAAGAACTCAACACTTCTTTCAATGTCGCCATATCAGTCTTCTGTTCAGCACACAGCTCTTCATACTGCCCAGTTTTAATCTTCCTCCGGGGGTCATCAGATATAAGCTTAAAAACTCACATTACACAACCCATTGTATCATCCTTATATCATGCAACTCATGTACTTCCTTACTGGACAGGTTTTACACTCATACAGTATCACACTGCATACACATGCTCGATAGACTCTTTCCTGAGTTGACAGTGATAACACTGCTAGTTAGTAATAGCAGAATTTCTTAAAACACTTCCTCCACTCCTAGTTCTTGCAATGATACTAGCACTAGCTCCAATTTTGTTTGTCTATTCTACAGCTTTCACCCTAGAGGGTTGAACTGGTTTCCTCTAACAGAGGAAGTGCCAAGGGGATATCAAATTCACAGACGGTTCCTAGTCACTTGTAAGTAAAAATATGTGGTGCTCAGTACTTAGATGGGTGACCAAGCTTTATGTTGCTTAACTTCAGTGATCAGATGAGAACCGTGTTTCAACATATAGCCAGAACATGCTGTAATGGTATCACCAAGGCAATAAAGGTTTAAGAGCCTCAGTAGTTTTGCCATCCAAATGTAATCCACGTGTTCTTATCTTTTGTGTTACACTTCTTGCATATAAACTGGTTATTCCATTTCAACCTACCAAGTAAATCTTATTGTCACTGTTTGTTGTTTACTAGATGTCATGCACCAGACTCCCTTTCCACAAACAGGGCACCTTTCATCTGTTGAGGAGTTTTACAACACTACAACCACTGATCATCAGTTTGGTTTCAATCACTCTAAAAGCTCTACTTTCCATAGCATTCCTCCAGGTCTTTAACTTGAGGTTTTCCATTGTTTCACAGGCAAGTACTAAGTCCTCAACATACATCTCTTCTGAAAAACCATACTAGGATCGTTGGATATTATTCTAAAAAGATACAAAGCAATGAACTCTGATGTACTCATACTTTAACATTTACATTATCATTAAATTAATTTTAATATTTCAGAATAAAAATATTCAATGTTTAAGAAATGTACTGGTTTCAATTACAGACACCTGATCTCCATTATAACATTTTCAGATTTTTAATGAAAACAAAGCATTTTTGGTCCCCCAACAAAAGGAGAGTGGACCTGTAAATTCACTCTAGTCCGTTCGTCCATCCGCACTTTTCTCAATAAGTGCGCTTTGGAATTTTTTGAAATTTTGCACAAACATAAAACATATGAGTAAAAAAGTAACAGAGCATATTTTCCAGGAAAACTCCGATTCCCCCCCACCCCCAGTGCCTTTCGGGCTAAAATGGCTAAAATTGACATTTTTGTGCTTATAAAAAAAAAAAACTGATGCCTTGGATTTTTATAAAACTTTCTGAAAAGTTGTTACTAACTGATTTCTATATAATTTTGTTTGTCTATACTTTGCGATAACTCTTGGGTGTGCCCCAGAGGCTCTTTTAGGGCTAATAAAAACACTCCATTTTTGGGACTATTTTACCAAATATGTCCAAAATTTTCTGTATATGTCTATTTAGCAGTTTTGTATGATGCTGAACTCAAATTTAAATGTTACGACCTTGAGAAGTTTTGGGGCTAATTGGGGGGGGGGGGCAAATGGACAGTCATTTCATTTTTTGCATGGTGCAGAACTCAAATTTACATATGTTAAGGCCTAAAGCTGCACGGTTTGTTCATTTTCACCAGGATTTGAAGTCCCCCGGGGACTTCAAGGGCTAAATGAGGAAGGGGTAAATGCTGAACTTAGTCATTTTTTTATGTCTCATTCACTGTGCACTCACGGGGGACCACGCATGCTTCATGTGTGAACTATTAAAATGGGCAAATATAAAGCATTTTTTAACTTCTAAATATTGTGGAATTGTCCAAAATGAATAAATTTGATTTTTTAGACAACTGTTCTCCTCTTGAGAATTATTTTCAATGTTTCGATCAATGTAACTTCTAATCTTAAGGTGTATCTTGACAAACTTAGAGTTCTGTTGAACTTGAGAATCTGCATGGAATTTCAAATGAAAACTTATTTAATCCACAGGAGAGGCATGCTTTTGTTTCATCAGCCATGACAAGATAGAAGTCCAAAGTAATTCACAATTGTATATTGTCATCCACACTAAGGATTAAACCTTCAACCCCCAGAAGAGTAACTTTATAAATAAATTTTACAAAGTACTTTATGCAGTTAGTAATCCCAAGAATCAAAATGATACGAATAATCATTTAAAAATTTCAGAAATGTCATATCAACTGACAGTTTGACATCCACAGCAATTATCTAAACCTTTTACCTCCCAAGTATAAAATTACCAATCATTATGGAAATTCCATTTCATGCCAATTCCAATTAAATGTGTAAGATTAGTTTATGAATAACCATTGCTAGAAAGTAATATGATACATGTGGCATCACAACTGCTTTGGTTAGTTTTCTAACTTGCAAGATATCTACTTCAAATATAATTATGAAGTGAATCTTGAGTTTACTGTCGGCAGCCTCATAACTCTGGCTTTCATTATTGTCATTTAGTTTTCACATTTCATGAGTGATGTTACTGACAAAGAGAGAAGGATTGCTATATTCTAGATCAGAATCTATCCATATAACACTGTCTAATTTTTTTTTTCCTTGGTGGGTATGTTTTTTCTTTTTTAGTTGCTTACGTCAGTTACATGGCTTGATGCTTTGTCTGGACATATTTCCAAGAAAATATAGATCTATATTTATTTTTGAAAATTTTCTGACTCATCGAGACTGTCCTAAAATATCTTTACTCTGCATAATAATCTAAGCTTTAAATGCTTTTGAACTTGGATTCTTACGTGGATATTTGAAATTCCATATCAGAATTTAAACTGATTTTGCTGAATTGTCTCTCCCACTTTTCTCAGGGAATGGTTCTATCATAACTTTGTGCAGTTAAATGGGCTGGTAAACAGCAAAATAAAATAAAATAAAATAAATACAATAAGCAAAAGTCCAGCTAGAATTCATCACTGTCAACTTTCTCAACTTCCAGCACGTGTTCTCCCAACCACCTCTGCCAACAGGTATTTTATTAGAAAACTGACGCCCATTCTATTTGCATACATGTGCAGTGGAAGATGAGATCTCGTAAGAATCCATGAGACTACACCTTATAAATCCAGGGCTGCCATTTTTAATTTCTCTCTCGGTCCCCATCAAAGTTATATAACTGCACAATACACACACATGCAGGCACTTTCTCCTTTCATCGGAGCTCTCAGAAGGGGTGCTGGAAATGTCAGCGTTGGGGTTCGCGGTTGTACCATCAGGGAGAATAGGTCGTATCCACAGGTCATCGTTGGCCGATTCATCACTACTGCTACTGGCCAACTGGTTCGTATTCAGGGCAGGTTGGATACCCTTCACATGGCATGGGGTACCATCGACTACCATGGCTTGCTCACTGATGATGCCAGCGATTCGCCCTCTTTAAAAGCTGTTGGTGCATCGATTATTGGGAGGCTTCACACAGACAGTGTTCCCTTACTCATACGGCCCTTGGGATTCCTGCCAATCAGACTGACGGGCATCAATGTCCTTGATGTGCACTCGATAGCAATGGATCGCATTGGTGGATGTGCTTGCAGCAGTCATGCCATCCTTTGATGTTGCATTATATCTATAGACTGCCTGTGCCATCGTGCATTGTTTTCTTGCCGCGATCCTCTTCACGCTTCGATGGCATCACTGTTATGCTGTTGCCACTCGGTAAATATGCACATCTGTGTCGGAGCCGGATCCCCCACATTTCTACGAAATGTCTGAACTCCCAACTGTAGAAGGCCATGTTATTGTCTGTAAGGATTTCTTCGGGCAGCCACCTTTCATAAAATATGAACCCCAATTCACGGATGACACTGGAGGAATCCTGTCTTATTAACGGGCGCCAAATCGCGAACCTCGTTGGTCAACAATCGATCAGGGTGAGGAGGAAATGCTGGCTACCATAGTGCGTTATGTCCATACCTGGTCGGCTCCAAGTTGTGTCTTCTTCCAACTGACCTTTCTGCCATCTGGCCGGGGCGGGGTCGATTGACTGGCATATTTGGCATTCCTTGACTACTGCTTTCACTGCACTTTTGGACACCAACAGATTGGACAACTGTACAAAATAACATGTCTGTCTTGCTCTGGAGTGTCCACTGATGCGGTGTATCTTCCAGATTTCATCCGCCACCTCAATAGAGGTGGCATATAATGGTACTGGCTGGCTCGGCTTTCTTCTTCATGGTGTCATAGCATTTGTGGCACTCGAGTGAGCCTATCAGCAAAGTTGCAATTTGAAGTGACCAGTACCGCATCCACAGACAGGTTGTACTCTGTTACCAGCTTTTTTACGGTCTCCAACCTCCGTCTGATCAGCATCTCAGCATCTCCCTGGATGCCTTAGTGCGCACTCTGGTCATGTTTGTCAGTGTGTTTGATATTCAGTGGTACACGCATAGCGAATTCGTGTGTATGCGTAATTTCCTGACTTTCCACTGGAGTGGCAGGTTGATACCTTTTATTACCGCATTGAGCTCTGCCAGGTTGATATGAGCAGCATCATTCGCCTGTCACAACTAGCAGGCATCCTCAATCGCAGCCCCATTCTTCAACAGCACACTAATTGCCAGAGAGCTCGCATCCACCCACATGTTCAGTTTGTCTCCCTGCATGCACCAGTCTCCTTTGGTGGGGTCATCCTGCTTTACCCTTGCGATGGTCTCCTTCACCATGCAAACCAACAGATAGTTGACCGTTTCATCATCCCAGCCTTTGGTGACTGTGCTTGCCCTCCTTTTTATGATGCCTATTGCCACATGAGTTTATCCACACACTGGTAGGACCCCCCACAACTTTTCCCACACAGGGTTGATTGGTTGTTTTACGGCATATCAACCCTTTCCAGGTTATTTAATGCCGAATCCGATGATTTTGAAGAAATTTTTTTTAATAAAATATATTTGTTTTTTGTAAGTCGGTTTCTATTTAACCCATAGTTGGGACCCTAACAGGTACTACCACTCCGGGTCAGAGTGGACCTGGGAGCAATGGCAATTAAAGGGTGGCTCCACACTCCTCAAAGCCCGCAAGCTGGGGCCTCACTATCGGATATAGTTTAAGGTCATATCCAGGACCTCCCACACAGGGAGAATACTGCTCACCTCGTAAAGACATCGGGCACTTCAGGAAATGCAGTTCCGCACCTCTATTTCAAAGTCCCTTGCTCCTGTCGAACGTTCAGGCCCAAGACATGGACGCCATTCTCCAAACGTTCTGGGTCCTTGCCCATCAAACCAAACTCAGCCAGTTTGGACCTCACAATGTCTTCATTCACATATGTCATCAAGGTACGTCGATGTCCCATCTTTATTGTTTCTTCCTGTGACAGCACAGTGTTAATGATGGTCTTCATTATTTGGGGTGCCACGTTCAGCCCAAAGCCTAGTCTGGTAAGGCAGTACCTTCTGCCAGCAAACACCGTCTGAAATGGCCACATTGTTTCACTGATTCGGACTTGCAGGTATGCTTTTCTTACATCCAGCAGGGACACATTGGAACCCTGCTGGCACCACTCTCGTAGCTTGCTGGCACAAACGTCGATCAATCTTCAAAGCAGCGCACACTGGAACCTTCTCCTGACACAGTACTGCCCCCATCTGCGTTATGTGAGTGCCACCTAGGGCTCTGACGGCATCATAGTCTAGAAGCAGGTCAAAGCTCAGTATTTTCTCAAGTACTACCAGCGCTTCGACGTTGGCTGAATTTCTAGTTCTAGTACGAATGTGCCCACCCCGCAACATGTCCGCATCGCACCACTAAGGGTGGTTACTCTAGTAGTCTTCTTCCAAGTGTGGCAGAGGTCCGCACTCACTATGGTGCGAGAGCATCCCGAGTTGAGGAGTGCTTAGCACAATGTCTTGATATATACCTGAATAGTCAGAAGCACCTTGTCTAATTTCTGTTTGGGGAAGAGGTCGACACTGGCACCTTGTCCCCAACCCCGTTTCCCCGAACAATCCCAGGCCATATGACTGGTCTCGTTACATCAGTAGCAGCGAACAGCTGTCAGTTGCTGCCGGCAGTTCCTCGCAATGTGGCCCTAGCCATTGCACCTATAACACATGACTTCACCACACAGGCCGGGCCCCTGGGATAGTCTATCATCACTTGATGTGGGCTGTGCAGTAGCGACTACCAGTTCTCTCATCTCATAAGTATTCTTCATCACGGTCTTGGCCTGGTCTACCAGGTCATTAAGGGACAATGAAGCTATGCTTGAGCTAGCCCGCAGGAGTTGCTTTGCTCCGGTTGGGAGCACTGCCAAAAATTTGCATACAAAGGCCCGCTCAGGCAGCCCACCAAACAACACCATCAACTTCGTCAGCTCGGCCAAATAAACCTCAGTTTCACCAGGATGTAAGGTTCTTGCCTTAAATTGTTCCCAAGCAGTGGCGGGGTTGATAGCGAACGCCTTGTATAATGCTGCCTTGATCTTTTCATAATCCTGTTTTTCCTCAGGACTAAGCTGTTGATATACCGCAAAAGCCCCGCCGAAGAGACGAAGAGGAACCACGTGTTCAATGCTCTTCACATTAAACAGGAAGTGCCCTTCTCCACCCAGTCAAGTACCGGGGTTGAGCCGTCAAATTCTGGTATTAATTTAAGGTCGAACTTGTCCCCATTACTTGCAGTTAAATGGGCTGGTAAACAGCAGAACAAAATAAAATAAATACAATAAGCTAGAATTCGTCACTGTCAACTTTCAGCACGTGTTCTCCCCACCACCTCTGCCAACAGGCACTTTATTAGAAAACTGACCCCATTCCATTTGCATCCAGGGTTGCCATCTTTAATTTCTTTCTCAGATCCCATTCGGAGGTAAGTTGTATAATCGCACAATACACATACGCGCGGGCACTTTCTTCTTGGATTATTACAGTCAACTTTACACTTTGGATATTTATAATACTCAATATATTGTTGTTTGCCATCCAGTTTATGTTTATAATAGATATGCATGCACATGCATATATATGTACGTACATGTCTCCCTAACACAATTATAACACAGGCTGAGCGATGTGCCTAATGTTTTGGACGATTATCAAACAGGATTCTTCACTTCATCCACAACTTGGACCTACATGTAAACTCGCATCTAATGAACCTTAAAATCAGAATTCAAATTTATTTCCTGAACACCCAGTTGGTTTCTATATATTCTGTTATATAATCCTGTTCTCATTTTTTCTCTTCACCTTTTCTACTCATTCTTTCCTTCCATTTTTAATATTTTTCTTTTTATTTTTTTCTATATTTTAGTTCTTATTTAATTTGTATGGAGTATTGCTGTCATATTTGGGCTGGTGCATCTGCTACTAGTCTCCTGCTCCTAGACAAGGTTCAAAAGAGTCGCCAATCTGATAGGCCCTGAACTGGCATCTAACCTTCAGCCTCTGTCCCATCAACGAAATGTTGCATCCCTCTGTCTGTTCTACAAGTATTTTAATGGAGAATGCTCTGATGAACTGCAAGCACTTGTGCCCCCACGACGTAAACACCCTCGACAGGTAGCTAAATTTCACCCCCACACAGATCCTTAGATGTAAAAGATATTTCTACTCTAGTAGTTTCTTCCCCAGAACCGTTAGACTTTGGAATTCCATTCAAGGTCCCTGCCTTCCCCAACTGTACTGACATGCAGAAGTTCAAGTTTAACGTGAACAGACATCTTGCTGCCCAAATCCCCACATAGTACCCCAGTAGATGTTACCCCTGATAGTAGCCCCCTACACCAAAGTGGCATTGTGCCTTGTTTGGGGTAAAAACGTAATAAATTATTTGACTTGTTTATTTTCTATTCATTATTTTTAACCTTACTTTAGATCACACTTTATTTCAATTTATTAAATTTTATATTTTCCTATTATATTTCTGTAAAATGTTTTTGACTCCTAATGGGGGTATAAGACGAATGGATTCGCCAATCATTTTTATAACCAACGGCTGTGCTAAACAACCAATGAAAACGTCCCAAAATTATTATAAAAATTGTTGAATTTTGGATTCAATCAGTTCACCGTTTACTACGTCACGGACTGCATTTAATTCTTGGCTGCCATCTTGGTTACTGATCTGAACTACGCCGCCATCTTTGTTCAACACAATGTCTCAAAACTTAACAGGTTATGCACCCAGCCACCGTCTTTTCTTTGACGGATCAGAATCTGAATTCGAATTGTGGCAGGTAAAATTTCTGGGATATCTAAGGATTCGAAAACTACACAAAGTCATACAATCTCCAACAGAGAATCCAAACGACCCCGAATTTCTCGAAAAAAAACGCGACTGTTTTTGCAGAACTGATTCAATGTTTAGACGATAGAAGTCTGTCTGATTATAAGAGACGCATTGGATGATGGGAAGAAAACATTGAACATATTAAGAGAACATTATTTATCAAAAGGGAAACTGAAAATAATATCCCTATATACAGAATTAACGTCTTTGAAATGTAACGAGGATGAAACGATTACTGACTACGTTATAAGGGCAGAAACAACCGTCAATGCCTTAAAACTCTTAGGTGAAATAATAAGTGATAGCTTGTTGATATCAATGACCCTCAAGGGACTTCCAACCGATGTTAAACCATTTACAACTGTTATAACTCAGAAAGACAACCCCATAAATTTCAGTGAATTTAAAGTGGCATTGCGCAGTTACGAAGAAACTAATCGTATGCTCGTGGACAATAATAACTCCAGCAATATTATGAAGTTCAAAAATGCTTCTCGAAAGCAGACACCACCAAATTACGCACCTCACCGCAACGTACTCTCCAAAAGTCTTTTTCCCAAGAAAAAGAATAAAATTATCTGCTATAATTGTGGACGACCCAACCACAAAAGTTTCCAATGTCGATATAAATGCTCTAAAATGGACTCTGTAAAAAAACGTTGAGAACTTTGAAGAAGAACATACATTTTTATTCACATGTAACTTTGACAATACCACAAACGGTAAAAATCTCCTTGTAGACTGTGGTGCTACAGTGCACGTTATCACCAAGGAATCTGATTTTATTAATTTTGATTCAAACGTTAATCCTCAAAGTCATTTTGTCAAACTTGCCGACGGTAGTCAAATAAATGATATAGTCTTGAAAAGAGGTGATGCTAAAATATACCTAAAAAATAATAAAGGCGAAATCTGTAACTGTATTCTAAAGAATGCTCTGTTCATACCTATATTTAAACAAGACATTTTTCGTGCAGGCTGCAATTAAACAAGGCGCGAATAGACAATTTGGCCAAAATACATCAAAATTGACATACCTCAATGGAACTGTATTTGACATTAAAGAAAATGTCCGACTATATTATTTAAAAAGTATGGTTCCCTCAAAAACTGCCTACCACGACTTGGAAACCTGGCATAAAATTCTAAGACACTGCAATACAGCTCATATTAAAAAATTACCAAATAATACCTTCAGACGATCTCCCAAATTGTGAGGTGTGTGCACAGGGGAAAATGACAAAAGATATAAGCCGAACACCAGACAAGAAAGCTACGAAAATTCTCTCACTTGTGCATTGTGACTTAGTAGGTCCGATCAGCCCGATGAGGAGAAACAATCTAAGGTACGTTTTGAACTTTATTGATGATTTTTCCGGTTTAATTATGGTTTATTTTCTAAAAACCAAATCCGACACTATCCTCGCCACTAAGAAATATTTAGCTGATGTTGCCCCGTACGGTTCAGTAAAATGTATTCGCTCAGACAATGGGACTGAATTTACTAGTAAAGACTTTGAACTTCTATTAATCAACCACCGTATTAAACACGAGAAATTGGCGCCGTACTCCCCCTTCCAAAATGGCACCGCTGAAAGGGCATGGTGAACCCTTTTTGAGACAAGATGCCTACTTATCAAATTGAAATTAGAGCATAGTTTATGGACATACGCTTTAATGGCAGCAGCATATATCAGAAATAAATCGTTCAATAAGAGGCTAGGAAAAACGCCGTATGAAGTGTTTTGCGGTGTAAAACCTAAAATGAACAGAATGCATCTATTTGATTCTGATTGTTTTGCATTTATAGAAACACCAGTAAACTAAATACTAAAAGCGAAAAAGGTACTTTTGTAGGTTACGATAAAAATAGCCCGGCATACTTAATCTACTTCGCAGCTCAAAATGCCATAAAAAGGGTTAGATGTGTAAAATTCAATGATACATTAAATTTAAAAAATGGCGATCCAATGAATGAAAAACGTGAAATATTGCCTAGCATCTTAATCGATCACAATGAAAATATTAATAACGACGACAATTACAGTACTTCTAACGAAAATAGTAACCAGACACGTCGATACCCAATAAGGGAGCAAAAAAGCCAAACTTCTTACAAATTGAAAAGATACAAAATTACGCTGTGGATTACTGTTATTCGTTGAACAGCGCACCAGAAAGTTATGAGGCGATTAATTCAGAAAATCACCAAGAATGGGAACAAGCTATGGTATCCGAATTGAAAGCTTTATCTGAAAATAACACAAAATAGTGGCAAAACCAACAGATAAAAATATAATTTCTTCACGCTGGGTTTTTTTCCAAAAAAAATCACAGCTTCTGGCAGTGAAACTTTTAAAGCAAGATTGTGGCAAAAGGTGTCTCACAAATTCCTGGAGTGGAATATTGTGCAACATTTTCACCAATGACAAATGTAATGACAATTAGAATTTTATTACAACTTGCCACTCAATACAATTTAAAAATACATCAAATGGATGTAAAAAAATGCTTATTTAAATGCTCCGATTGACTGTGAAATCTACATTTCCCTCCAGAGGGATTTAAAATGAAAAATAAAAATTGGGTCTGAAAATTAAATAAATCGTTAAATGGACTAAAACAAAGTGCACACAATTGGAATTTAACACTCCATAATTATTTAATAGAACAGGAATTCAAACAATGTCCCATAGACGCATGCATGTATACCAAAAATGTAGGTAATAAATTGTTGATTTGGGTTTTTTGGGTTGACAATATATTACTCACCTCAAACTATGACAACACTTTAAGAGATGTTAAAAATGAATTAAATACAAAATTTAAAATGGCCAATCTTGGACGACTGTCATGGTTCCTCGGTATAAAATTTACCTGTGAAAATGAAACTATAACTATGAACCAATCATGATACATTGAAAAAATTCTGCTCAAGTTCGGAATGCAAGATTGTAAGCCGCGTTCAACTCCCGTCGAAATGGACATAAATAAAAATATAGGGACCGAAACAAAATTCATAGATAACTGAATATACAGGGAAATGGTAGGGAGCCTCATCTACTTGATGACTCCAACAGGGCTTGACATATGTTACACTGTAACAAAGCTATCTCAAAACTTATTGAAACCGACAATTAAAGACCTTAATCGTGCAAAACAAATCCTTCGTTACCTAAAAGGAACCAAGGAACAATCTTTAAGATTTAAAAAATCTACATATCCTCTAAATTTAGAAGGTTTTTCAGATTCAGATTGGGCTAACTGAGGATAGAAAGAATATAGCGGGGTATTGTTTTAGACTGTCAAAGACTGGACCTATGATCTCTTGGAAAACTAAAAAGCAACAAATTGTTGCCCTTTCTACTTGTGAAGCAGAATATGTGGCTCTTACTCATTCCGCGCAGGAGGCAATTTTTCTGAACATCCTTCTAAAATCTATTTTAAAACCAGATCTAAGTAAAAAACCTATAGTAATTCATTGTGATAATCAGAGCAGTATCTTATTAGCAAATAATTCTATGATTCATCAAAGTTCGAAGCATATTGATATATCATTTTATAAGGGATGATTAGGCTTTGAAATTCCCATGCATAAAGAGCATCCATAAACCTTTTCATCGATACTCTATCTTTATTAGAACTGATAAATTTATATACATATATTTTCTTATATCTACTATGATATAAAAGAAACTGTGTGCGTTCCCTATGGACACTGAAATGGCTGGACCGAATTTTTTAAAATTTCACACAAACGCTTTATGCATCTGGCAATGTTCAAGATGGAATGTCTTCGGTAAGTATCAATAATAAAAAAAATTTGATGAAAGAAGGAACAGGTGATTTTGACCAAAGTTAACACTTTATACAGCCTAATACCACAAGTGCATTTGATAAGTTTTATTAATGCACAAGCAGAAAGGCCCAACATAAAAATCAACAGTTTGATATGACAGAGACGCATTTGAAATGAAAGTTTCTGTTCAGAGAACAACTGGACAATGTTACTTGCCTTTTGCATTTTAAAATTATTTAAACCATTCTATATAAAAATAATTTCATAAAATCAACAGTATGTTCTCTACAGTGCAATACAGACTACAATATATTGTAGACTAAGTCACCGCAGGGAGGCATGTGAGCTTCCTCCTAGTGCGCTGCGATGAGTCAATTGATTTGCTTGAGAAAAAGAAAAAAAAAAAAGAAAAGTGATTTCATTGATTTTGATGGCAATAAAAATATGGGAGTGTGAAACGTTTGATCATCATTCAATCCCAAGTAATGTTGGGTCTCCCAGTTATTGTGTGTGTGTGTGTGTGTGTGTAACTACAAGAATATACATTCATGTCAAGGGTAAAATAAATTCTTTTGAACAAAATTTTGCAACAGTTTTACATTTACAAAGATTAAAATCAGCATATATGCTACTAAACTTTATGTTTATAATTCTTATTACATAATTTTCGATTCTAGAAAATGTCTAATATTTAAGGTTTAAAGTTAAGGCTTAAATTGAAATTCAAGAAATTTTGTTTAATTGATGTTTAATAATCATGAACAAAATTCCATCTAATTCTAAAATATTGGAATGTTCAATTGAGAGGCTGTACCCATTGTAACAGTGACACTGAATTAGAAGCAGCAGCTATATGCAAATGTCCAAGCCGGCTGCCAGTGTGACAGCAGAGATAAAAAGGACATGTTCAGAGAAGCAGGTATTCATGACATTAGAGAGCGGAAACAGATGTGTTATACATGTGGCTCATAAGCGACAGGGAAAGACGTGTCCTAAACATGGTCCGACAAAGACAGTACCACCTGTTCAACATGGCAGAATCCTGTAAAGCACACTAGAGTACAAGAAAACTTTTGAACAAAAAGACAAGGCGTTATTCTGGAAATACTTGTAAATGACTTGTTAAAAAAAAAAAAAAAAAAAAAAAAAAAAAAGGGAGTTTAATCTTTGTTTCCTTGTGACTGTTTGACATGTAATAACTACATTACACTGCTTTTAAATAATTTTTGTATTCACTTTTTATTTACATTTTTTTTTCTTACAATAACGGATCTTAAAATTAAATCTTATTCATTAGGTTAAGTGAAACCCATCATTTGTTATATTGAAATGCTTCACCCATTGTTATTCACAAATATGCTTCATCTTTTAAAATCTTAGAGTGGCTAAACATATCTGGTATGGCAAAAGGACACCAATACCTGTACAATAGACATGCATCTTTTAGCCTTAGAAGACTATGCAGTTTATTATGTACAGAACGTCTACCGTTACAAACTAGCAAAGCATTATTACAATCAAATAAAAGAATCAAGCATGTGTACACAGCGTGATGTATGGAAATGAAACCTGGCAAGTGAGAGTTGAAGACATGCATTGCATGGAGAGAAATGAGAGAAGAATGATACGATGGATGTGTAATGCAAGTTTTAAAGACAGGCTTAGATTGGAAAGCTCAGAGGAAGATTAAATCTTGATAATATAGGGAGATGTTAGTCAGGTTCCTAATGGCACAGTTTTAACTTTTGTGGGAACTTTTTGGAGATTTGCAAACCTACACAATTTTGGAAAGGTTTTTGTCTCAGGAATCAGAAAATCTATGTTTGCATTTGCCCAGATGCATACATTTTACAGCGGCCATTTTGTAAATTCCAATATGACCGCCATATACACATCTGGAAAAATTTTATAACCACCATCATTGGTTTCTTTGGCCCTGAAAATGTAGGTTTAACAGTTAGAAATCAATGTTCCAGCTTATTTAGAAGCCGAGATATTACAAAACGTACATCTTACGGTGGCCATTTTGTAAATCCAATATGCCCACCAGATATGCATCTGAGCAAATGCAAACATTGATTTTCTGATTCCTGAAACAAAAACCTTTCTAAAAATATATAGGTTTGTAAATCTCCAAAAAGTTCCCACAAAATTACATGAGGAACCTGACTATGCAAACTTTGTATGGCCACATTGGAAGTGTTCTTGGATTAGATGTAGAACAGCTGACGTAGCAGTTTCAGTTCACATGGAAAAAAAAAATGAACTCAAGAAAAAGGATACATAAAGACCTGACTAGAAACAGTTTGTTGTACACCATTCATCCCAAGTTGGTTGAACCAGCTTCTTCCAAAGGAGAAAGTGTCAAGAGAATATTAAATTTACAAACGGTTCCCAGAGATAAGTTTGTTTGAAAGTCAATTTCTAAAAGCCATCAAATTGAATAATAATTTCTCCCTATCATATTTACCAAGATTAAACATTAAAAATCTATATTTCATTTACAGAGTAACCAGTTGCTGAAATTTATGGATAGAAGCTCAGTATATTAACTATGGAGTGTTTACAATCTTAACACACATTTTTCTATTAGCTGTATATTATTCATACATGGAATTTATGAAGTTTGTATCGACTTTGAAAGATTTTAAACTTAGAAGTTATGCATGCTGTCACCTGTGACATATTCCCGGATTTGACGTATAGATTGTATCACCCATAAAACATGGGTATGATTTTTTTATATAGTATTAACATTTAAAGCTACTGTAGCAAATTCTTAAATGGAAAAAAACCCCAAAAAACTGAATTTTGTGTTGATAAAGTTTTGCTTTCTGATGGGAACAAATACTGTTCAAGCAAAGCAATGGCTTCATAAATGTTATTTAGACTGCTTTATCAGAAACAATGGTTAACAGGTGGTATGGTCAGTTTAAATGAGGTTGTACAGACAAATGATGCTGAACATTCAAATTTGACAGTTGGCTTGGAAAATATGAAAATTTTCTACACATTTATTTTAGCTGATCGCAGACTTAAGTTGCGTGAGATAGAAGAGTTAAAGACGGTGTAGCCACCATTTTGCATGAAGCTGTGTTCAAAGGGTGTACCGCGTTTACTCACAATCAATCAAAAAGAACATGTTAACGTTTCAGAGTGTTTGCAATTGCTTCAATACAACAAAATTGGTTTTTGCATCAGTACGTGTCAATGGATGAAAATGGATCCAACAGTTCACTCTGGAATCGGAATATTTTGTTCATAGATTACATTGGAAAAGGAGACACCATCAATAGCAAATATTATATTAGTGCATTTAAAAGGAAGATTAATTGCAAAAAAAAAAAAAATAAATAAATAAATAAAAAAAAATATAAATTAAGAAAAGAACTCCGGATGATAGCATATATCTATTCCCCAGACAAGTCACTCAATGACTCCTGACTGTTCGTGGATATAAAAGAATGCTCAAAAGAGATTTGGCTTCATTGAAATGATATTTGAGATTGAGGCCGATAGTTCATAAAAAAGCATCAAAAATTTAGAAATGTTGGAATCAGTGTATCACATTTTATTCATCATCAGTGTCTACTGAAAGTCGAATTTTGCCTAAAAATTGTTTCATTAGTTAGGCTCAGAACTTACTGAGTGATGTGTTATTAGTTCAAGGGATGTTTTAAGGGTGACGTCAATGACAACCCTTTACCATCAACATGGAAGGGGAGGAGAACTTCAAAGCAAGCAGTTTGGTATAAGTATCTATGACAGCTGTAGAAATATTTGATGCAAAGCTGATAAAGTACTCTATCTTGAAAAATGCTTTATCAAAACGGTTAACACAAAGATCCCGAAAACCTTCAAGCCAAACAATGTGTGTGGTTCACCTGGCAGAATTTGTCCGTGAAGAGTTGGTCTACTGAGGTCGACAAGATCTCATGGCAGCAACTAATTATGCAAGTGTAAAGAAAAAGTAGAACATAGTTAAAACTTTAATGGCTTCATATGGCATACCTGTGACAGGACTTGTAAAAATATTTTGGACAAGACCGTCTTACAAAGGAGAAGGAATGAGATTAGAATCTCAAGATCTTTTGATTGGATTGTGTGAGATAGTGGGTGAATGTCCCATCCCCAGTTACAAAAAAAATAAGGAAATTTAAAAAAAGTAAAAATAAATCAAGGCTATTACACAATCTGCATACTCAAACAGAAATTGGCAGTCTTGTTGGGATAACCTTCTGTAAAGAGGCAATTCAGATATACATTAATATAAAATATATTTATGGCAAGCTACAGAGTTTACTTTAGTTGGTAGCCTGGGTGGTGCGGTATTGCCGATGTAGCAACCCCCACCTCTCCAAGTGTAATCTAACACAAATACGTATGTAAATGTATGCAAAATAACATCACCGGTAAAAAAAAAGACAGATTGCAAGAAAGACGTACAGCATGGAACGAGATAACATTCAAGATTTCATGAGAAGCATGCAGAACCTAGATTATGTGGGTGATGTCACTCCTGTTGTTGCTACAATAAAAAAAGCGAGTTGGAGTTATTTCCTATTCTTTGTCTTGGTCTTTTTTGCGACTGAAACTGCACACAATGTGTTGGTTAATGGACAACATAACATGTTGCTGATGAATCCAAAGGAAGAGTAAAACTGTTACAGTTTGGCATGGACAGTCATAGGAGCTACAAAAACAAAGTTGTCAGCAATGTTGAACTGCTATAGGGGCTTCACTCAGGACTTTTCCTCAAAGACTATGCCACAAGGAAGCTGAGTATTCATTCTTTTGCAGACTGTTGTCCTCATCTTCATAGTTGTGTTTTTTTACTATGTTTCGGTTAATTCATTCTCTGACCTTCAAGTGATTAACCATGACAAAATAGGAATGCCGAGTCTTGTAACTGTATCCCAAGTAATTACTGTCTTCCATAGTTATCTCATCTGAAGAAGGCCAGAGGAGGAGTTGGCCAAAACATGGAAAAAATAAATATGAAAATAGTCCACAAAAGAATGAATACACAAATTATAAAGTCTCATCTTAAAACAAAAATAAGGAAGCAGTGGTTTTAAATTAAGTTTTTATCTCCCCCTATGTGAATATCCTTCCAAATTTGACGAACTCCACTCACCCAGTATGTGCACAGACAAGTATATGTGACAAAACTTTTAAGTACGTATGGCTGTATTTGTGTATCCCTATCTAGAAATCAGAGATGAATATCACGACACATGTTACAAACAAATTGCGAAGTTATGTTGGACAATTTCTGCCAACTGCACGGATGCTAACACTCTTGTCATGATATTGAAAATTTAAAACCAATTGTTTTTTTTTCTTCTAATCTAATATTTCATAAATTAACCTTTTATAACTTGATAGAAACAGCTAATAAAAAAGAAAAAAAAAAAACGATATGCTAATGATCGTCATACAATTTTGCAGCCATTACATAAATCATACTATGTAATTTTTTTCCAGAGTAAATTCACACATGCCCAGAAGAAAAACGAGAATGATTGATAGTTCTTCAAAAAAACAGCTGCCAAAAATCTTTTTAAATCAGTTCAAACATGTTGCAACACATTGAAACTATAACATTAATTTTACATTTACATAAAGCTTCAAACAACAAAAAAATCTAATAAATAAAAAAATAATTCAATTAAAGATTTCAAACCTCCGTTCATCTTCAAAGGTTGACAGGTTAATTGTGATTTTTTTTTTTTTAACTGTTTGGTTACTTTTATTGTTCCAATAAACTTTTCAATCACATTTTATTTAAGTGGGAGAGGGGCGTCAGCTTTTCTTTTAAACTCATCATAACCAAGTTGCATAATTTGGAGATGAAGATTGATAATTCGTATTATTCAAACTACTGTTCTGATCTTGAGTGTCATTCTCTCAACGTTTCAGCCAATATAACCTACCTTCTTCAGTGGCATCTTCTTGAACTAATCTTTCTGTTGAACTCTGGAATCTTCACATAATTTTGAATAGAACACATTATTTAATCCACAAGGGTAGCATGCTCCTGTTCTGTTAATCAGGAGTAGATAAAAATCTTAAGCAATTTGCAATTGTATTTTTAGTATTTTTTTTTTTTTTTTACATTTCAACCCAAACAAGGTACAGAGCTACTTATTCGTGAGGGGCTACTATTTTGGACCAGATTTGCAGGGATACTATTTAGGGAGTTAGGCAGCAAGATGTCTTTCACTTGAATTTCTGCAGGTTAGTACAGTCAGGAAAGCAGGAGCCTGGGGGAGGGGGGTCCAAAGTGCAGTACTCCAAGGGAAAAAGCTATTTGAGTAGGAGGCTTTACAGCATCTACAGATATCTACAGTGTAGAGGTGAGATTTTGCTGCTTGTAAGGTTTGTCAGGGATATTGTTGTCCAGGAGATACTAGTGCTCCAAGTTTGTCAGAGCACTTGCTATTGAAATACTTGTAAAACAGGCACAGGATGCCACGTTTCAGTGATGGGATATATATGGCGTTTAGTTGATAGTTCAGGACCTACTAGGTTGGCGACTCTTTTTGAACCCTATCCAAGAGCAAGAGACTAGTGACAAATGCACCAGCCCAGATGTGGCAACAATACTCCATGCATGGGTAAACCGTAGCATAATGAATGAAGTACTAAGTAAAGTTGTAAGTAGTGGTAGGATGATTAATCGGAATCGTTAATCGTAAGAATCCT
The DNA here is from genome assembly GCF_053919585.1 of Euprymna scolopes. Lineage (NCBI taxonomy): Eukaryota > Metazoa > Mollusca > Cephalopoda > Sepiida > Sepiolidae > Euprymna > Euprymna scolopes. The sequence goes on from NW_027633124.1 coordinate 47,487, forward strand.
GTATTTTGGGGAGAATCGGATTGTTAAAAAATACGATTCTTTCATTATGATTCTCTTATATTTTTAAGTTGGACTGTTTGTTGTTAAAAATTTATGATAAATCGTCATAGAACTTTTCATAACATTTAATATGATGTACAAGAATTTTATTAACTACTTTAAAGGTAATCTTTATCTTATTGAGTTTCGAAATTTTTTTTAATTTTTTTTTTAATTCTTTGAATTAAAAAAATTTTTACTTTCAGCTTAACTTGCTTTCACCATTTCGTTTTTTAGTAATAAATGCTTCCCTACATTAAAAACCGACCTTGTGTCTAACTCTGCCCTCGTGGGGAGGCAAGTAAATAGGTAGTAATGTGGAGGCTGAAAAAACGTTTTTTGATCACCATAAAAGCATTACAATACACTTAAACCCTGAAGAATTTCCACCATGTGCATTTTTTCTAAGTTGACTAATCACTACTTGTGTTTCAAACTAAAAAAAAAAAAAGAAAAAAAAGGCGCTTTAAAATAGTAAAAACACTAAAGCTTTTTTCGTTTTGAAAAGGAGGTTTGTTCCTGCATTGTTAGAATTCCATATTGCCAGAGCTCAACACTATTGCAGGAACAATTCAAAGAGAAAAAAACAAAAAACAAATAAGGCTAAATATATAGGAAAAAGTGTTCTGATCCATTAGAAGTATCATTTGAATATAAAAAAGACAATGGATAGCCCCTGTAAGAGTAGCTACATGTGTAATTATGAGGCAAGAGTTGCACAATCTCAACAACACTTCTGAATCGGCACTGCTTGAGTCCAATGGCAAGAAGAAGTCCAGAATGACTGGAAACAATATCAAGTTAAGCGGAAAGCACATGCAACACTTGAAATTCCCAAATTGTCACCCATTTTTGTACTGGCTAAACTCAATGTTGCTTAACTTCAGTAATCTAACGGGAACTGTTGTGTCAAAATGATTATGCTGTGTGTGTGTGTGTGTGTGTAGATGTAGATATATATATATATATTTTTTGATACTTGATCATGCCCCTAAAGAGATAGTTGCAGTCAGACTAGGAGAATGGCTACAAAATGGCTACATAAGTAATGAGGAACATAGTTGAGCAGCTATATCTGGGTCGTCTTGTCCTTGTATGTCTGAGCAGAGTCCTGCTGGAAGATGCAAGGTTGTCTGGTGGTTATCTTATCCATACAAGGTTTCATGCTCCGCAGCACTTCCTGATATTTTGTTCGCTTTTTGTCAAGTGTCTGATTTTGTGGGAACACCCTAGATATAGTATTTTTTTTTTTTTTTCAATTTTATTCAACCCAAAACAAGGCTTGTCACTGAGACACAAAGAGCGACTGAATTAGAGGCCATATCCATAGTGGCATCCTATGCAAGGAGTTGTGCAGCAAGATGTTTGTTCACATTGCATTCGAATTTCTGCATGTTAGTACAGGTCAGAGAAACAGGAAGCAGAAAGAGGATTCCTAAAGCTAACAGTTCACTTTGAAAAAGCGATTAGAGTAGAAAGCCTTCCGGTATCTGGAGATATTGTTAAGGGGTGGAATTTTGCTGATTATCAGGTGTACTTATGTCGAGAGGCACTATAGTGACAAATTTGTTGAAGCATATTCTATTAAAGCATTTATAAAACCAGAACAGATGCAATATTGCGGTGATGGGACAGGGCTTAGAGATTAGTGGACAATGTGGGACCTCTTAGATTAGACCCCATCTAATAAGGAGAGACAAGTGGTTGGTTGGTTGGTTTATGGCATATCAACCCTTTTCAGGTTATTTAATGCCAAATCCAAAGATTTAAGAAAAATCTTTTAATACAATATATTTGTTTTCAAGTTGGTTTCTATTTAACCCATAGTTGGGACCCTAACAGGTACTACCACTCCGCGTCAGAGTGGACCTGGGAGCAATGGCAATTAAAGGGTGGCTCCACACTCCCCAAAGCCCGCAAGCTGGGGCCTCACCACTGGATATAGTTTTAGGTCATATCCAGGACCACAAGTGGTTGGTACATTTGCATTAATCTCTTGTTTGGATGTACAAGGACAACCTGTATGTTGTGTAGGAACGATTTTATGTTAAATATATGTCCAGTAATGTTATCTCTACAATTATATAAATGCAACTGTGTGTGTGTTCGTTCCTTATAGACTGAAACGGCTGAACAGGTTTTCTTTGAAATTTACAGAACTTTAGTGTATAAGCCTGGGAGTGATCTTCATTTTTTTCTGAGTTGGCTTTACCCCCCCCCCCTCATAATTAAAAATTATTTTAATTCATCTATCATCGGTAAAGCCATTTTCTCCATGTCGTCGCTTAGCAACAATGATAGAACAATGGGCTACTAAAATTCTACTGTGGATAATTTGATAGCGTGTTTTTTTGGGTTGTTTTTTTTTTTTGCATGACGTAGTCTGTAGGTTCAAACTACACACGTAAATTTCTTAATGTTTTTTTATTAACTGCTAAGAATTTGATAAAACTTGAAAATTTGTGTGTTTTTCTTTGTTTGTTTTTGCTTTGTTTTTGCATGAAGTGGTTTGTAAATTCAAACCCCACACGTAAATTTCTTAATGTTTTTTTTCCATTAACTGGAAAGAAGTTTATATAAAATTATTTTATAAAAGAAACAGTAGGTTCTCTAGAGTGCTATGTAGAATAACATTTTGGACTAAGTTACTGCATGAAGGCATGTGAAACTTCCTCCTGGGCGATTTCATGGATTTCAATAATAAAAATATAGGACTGTGAAATATTCGTGGATCATTCAATAACAGGCAACATCGGGTCTCCCTGCTAATACAAAATAATTTTCATGAGAAATTCGTCATGCCAGATGTTGTCAAAAACTTGGAAAAATCAAATACTTACCACCCTAACTTTACCTGCATTGTCCAGTGCATGGTATATGCATTCAGATATAACTATTAGGATATTCACTGTAGATTTATTTGCTTAAATTCATACTGATGGTCAGGAAAAAGTCACTGCTTTCTGAGACCTAAAACTTCACTGAAACCTGTATCATTTTATTTTGATATTCTTTTTATTTTTGAACTCATTTTGAACATTTTTTCTAATCCCATTTTTCTCCACTGAAGATGGTTTTATTTTTTACTTTTATCTATTTATATATGTATTTTTGTATCTCTTGTCTCTTATTTTTGTCTAATTTTCTTATTTTTTCCTCCTATTGTTGGCTCTTCTTTAGTATTCCCCATTATTTCATAGTCGCCTATAAAACTTTTTTGTACTATTAACTACATATATACGACCCCTCCTACGTTGTACCAATTTTTAATTATTTATGATTTTATCCTATTCCTTCATATCTGAATATCATGAAGCCTGTTTTTTTTTTCTATATTTGTAGAATTCTGGCACTTCTGATTACTGTTATGATGATATAAAGTTATAACTTTCATCCCTTATCTTTCATTTTATTGCTTGCTTCGCTTAATAGTGTTGAGCCTTTATCTTGGTAAGTTTTGCTTTGTGAAAGATTTACTCCTTGATAACACACACATTATATATATATGCACACACACATTTGTACATACAGTCTTGCATATACATAGATACACATTAACTCATACACAGACGAAAACGAATGCACACGGGTCTTTACATATAACTATAGAGACAAGTCTAAACAAACGTGCTCACATGCTTATCCAGATTCTTGTGTCTTGAAAAAAGTTTTGGTCCAACAAGGCTGTAGCTGAAACATGTATGCACATATTTATCCCATTATGTTCATATCAATAAAAAATCTATGCTACTACTGAATATATTTATAGAGAGAAAGAGAGCTAGGTAAATATTTTGGTAAAGAAATAACTATAACAGCAGTGATCTGAAGTGGGTAGAACTGGCGTCACATGACTTTACTGCATTTTGTGTGAAGGCAGTCGACCCATGCCAGTCCTTGTTATATTTCAACTATTCCTGATTTCAATGACAAACATCAAAAACATAGGGACTGCCATCAACTCCATGTCAGTGTTTGATATTTCTATCAAAGTCCTCAGTTGGCTATCTCTGTGCCTATTTCAACCAATGAGCTTTGTTAAGGCTACAAACTTGTGTGTGAATTCTCCCTCAGAGCATTGAAGAATGTGAACAAATGAACAACAATGCCTCCTTTAAGAAGAGTCTGACATTGATGATGTTGCATCTTGTATGAATTACAAAGTTAGGGACTTGGTTGGAGAAACAGATGCAGCCTATGCTTCCATAAGAGGGATATGATCTGAGAGATTATAGGGTTGGGTAAGAAACAAAAAAGACATGTAGCAAACAGACAATGAGACAAAGGAGATTTCAAGAGGAAAATATTAAGCTCGTTTTTTTTTTGTGTCATATTGTAATTTTATATATGGCTTCAGTACAATCGGTCACCCAATTCATTTATTTAGGGCATAAACTGACTTTCTCCGGTGATCATGAGATAACATTGAAACACAGAATTGGGTTGGATTGGGCAATTTTTCAAAGACAGCACCATTCTAAAAATCAAAAAGGGTGCAGATAACTTAAAGTATATATATCCACCCTCCAAACTACTTCCCTACCCCCTCTATTTGATAAAATCAAACGTAAAACCATTAAATATTTTGGCCATGTCAAACGATCAACCACTGGTCTGTCAAAGTCATGCTTTGAGGATATGTTAGAAGGCAAAAGGGGCAGAGGAAAGAAGGTGGAGAGAAAATGTTTTTTTTTTTTTGTTGGGGGGGGGGATATCTCACATCAATAGTCAACCAACTTACCCTAAATCGGAAGGAATGCTGAAAAGTAAGTCACATGTGTTCGCAATCCACATCAAGCGGAAAATGCCACTTATGATCAGTTAAAAAATATATATTCGAGTATCATTTGACATATCTACATTAAAAGGAAAATGTTGGGATGATACAGGAAAATTTATCTAATTTTTTTTAGCAATTCCTTTTGAAACATTTCAGATTTTATCGAATGGGAATTTTATCAAAATTACTTGAATTGTAAGACCTTATTCATTTAATAGTATGTACACAGGAATTCTATCTGGAAGTAAAGCAGACATGTTAAATAAAAGAAATTTTTTGCTGAAATTTGTTGCACATGACATGCTTTTTAAGTAAATAGCCCATTATAGAAGACCCAGATGTGTCACTTAGAATGCCTGTAGATTGGTAGATCTCATTCCTGATTTTGCTAGGTATGTGTTGCTGGATTTTACTAATATCACCGTTGTCCTACCCACATAGTCAGCACTGCGTATTTAAACTAGTGTTGGGACGATTCCTAATTTTTATACGATTCCGATTCCAGGAAAATATTGATTAACGATTCCGATACCAAGTACGATTCCGATTCCGATTCCTAGGGAATTATTGTTTTGAAATATACCAGGTAGTTTTATACTTATGGTCGGTAGTTCCCAAATATGTTCCCTAACTTTGGAAGAGATATTTTATGTCTACACCAGTACACCGTCGTGTTTTGGTTTAAATAAAATTATTATATAACGGAAAACTTAGCAAAATTATTATATATAAAATTATTATATATAAAATTATTATATAAACGGAAAACTTAGCAAAATTTATTTTAGAGAAAATTTATTTTACTTGGAATACAGAAAAAAAACTCCAAGAAAATAGAATTCATCCATCAGAGAAAAAACAAATAAAATAGAATTTATATAACAGAACAAAAACAAGAAAATTAGAGAATAAATACACACAATTCATTATTTTGGTCCTCATAATTAACAGATTTAATGAATTAAATAAAAAAAAATATAGCGGAAGAGAAAGAAAATATGTATTAATTAAATATAAAAAAGATAAATATTTAATTTAATAATTTATAAATGAACGTGCGTAATGAAAAAAAAAACAATATACCATGTGACATGGCGCCGTAGATACAAAATAACCTTTCCAAAGTTAACGACCATATATGAGAAATACCATTAATCGAAAGTTTGTGTTTTATACCAAAAAGGTAGGTATAACGAAAAGTTACAATTAAAGGAATTTAAAAAACGATTTTTTGTTTAGCTATTGATAGTTGTATTTGTGACGGCAGTTCTTCAGACCTCCATAATTCACAAGGAGTAGTTAACACCTATTATTTTTTTTTACTTTTTCATTGCTTTTACACGTTGTTTCTAACGTGAAGAATAAGTTTAGCCAAACTAATTTTGAAATAGGGTATATCAAAGGAACACATATAAAAATGATACCACTATAAAAAACAAATGAAATACTAGATAAAATTGAGCAAACATAATTACCAAAATTACAGAAAAAAATTTTAAAAAAATGGTGAAGTTTGTTGAGTGAAATGAATTATTGAAAGAAAATTAATTGAACTAATAGAAATGTTAAATAAAAAAATGTCACATTTCAATATTTTTTTAATAATTAAATTCTCAGGGTTGTCGAAATTAAAAATTAAGTGATTTTTTTATTAGACTTTTTTCGAAGCTTGTTACCTTGAAAAATACATTTAAAACCCTGTTTTTTTTTTTAAATAAATTGAAAAATAAACGCAATTAAAAAATTTAATTGATAATTGAAACTTTAAAAACATATTAAACATTGAAAAATTACTTATCTCACAAATTAACGTCCAATAAAGTAGATCCAGTCTTCATACAAGAATTCGGTTATAATAAATATATCTTTCCCAAACTTAAAAATCAAATCTTTTTTTTTTTTTTTTTTCTTTGGAGGGAGAGAGTGCTTTAAAATCGCCGGGCAGTGCCGCCTAAAATTTTAAAGAAGTAAATTTTAGGAGTTTAGTGCCTTTCAAAGACGGTTATCATAATTTATTATCATCATTTAATTTCCTTTTTTTCCTTCCCCCCACACCTTTCCACGTGGTTCAGTAGTTAACCAGTGCTCCTGTTGCTGTCAGTCAGCTATCTTTACCTAAGTTTTAATTTCTAGTTAAAAGAATTTTTCATGAATAGAATCAGCATTTTTAAAAATTATTTTTTTAGTTGTATATATTGTATTTACTCTTTGAAGTTAAGGAGGGTTAAAAAAAAATTGGTGACACCTAGATGGTGACGTAGGCAAAAAAAAAAAAAAAAGACACTGCAATTTCGACCCTCACTAATAAAACTGCTCTGAGTGACTAGTTGGTAATTTTTTGTTCCTTTTCTTTTTTATTTTGCTCCTCCAATTTATTTGGATGCATCATAGTTAAATGTTTTAACATGTTGGTTGTGGTCATGTAAGATGGTTTTATTCCTCGCGATATTTTAATTTGACAGACTTTGCAAATGGCTTTAAACTCATCATCTTCAAAAAGTTTCCATGGAAGACTTTTTTTGGACTTTGGCGTTGTGCGTTCTATCCCAACCATTATCAATGGACCAGAGGTCATCTCGTCAGCGTCAGACAGGGCTAAACTATTTGCGAAGAACTTTGCAGCTAATTTTACCCTATGCGACGAAGGCCATCAACTCCCCATATTTTCTCCTACAACACAGAACAAGCTAGGTAACATACAAATATCCGTGCATGAGGTCGCCAAGTTAATCAAGAACCTAGATTCTAGTAAGGCAACTGGCCCTGATGGCATCCCAATTATAGTGTTAAAAAAGCTTCAACCAGAACTTGTTCCCATACTTACGAAACTATTTAAGCGCTGCCTTAAGGAGAAGTGCTTTCCGACCCCCTGGAAGACCTCATCAGTTTGCCCTGTATTTAAGAATTCAGGTGATAAGTCCTCTCCCTCTCAGTACAGACCAATAAGTCTCCTGTGTGTTATGTGTAAGTTGCTGGAATCCATATTAAATAGAGAAATAGTCAACCACCTCAGCAGGAATAACCTTCTTAGTGACACACAATATGATTTCCGCTCTGCAAGATCTACCGCAGATGTGCTGACGGTTATATCCCACAGGATTAATGAATCTCTTGACAAAGGCTTCCTTTCTAGGGCAATTGCTCTTGACATATCAAAGGCCTTCGACAAGGTATGGCATAAGGGTCTACTTCACAAGATTTCCAGCTACGGTATAACTGGAAATGTTTTCTCAATCATTAAATCATTTCTCTCCAATAGGCTCATAAGAGGAGTGGTAGATGGACAAAAATCGGAGGCCTGCAATATAAATGCTGGAGTCCCTCAGGGGTCAATCCTGGGCCCAACTCTCTTACTGATCTACATCAATGACCTCCCTAAACACATACTTAAATCATTTGTTGACATCTATGCTGATGACACGACCATCTACAGTAACACATCAAAGGCTGTAAATGACAAAGTTCTCTCGGATTCTCTCTCCTCTGATCTCGAGCGCATGGTTCAGTGGGGGAAGATGTGGCTGGTTACCTTTAATGCATCTAAAACCAAACTCCTATCCTTACATCATCAACGCTCTGATCCCCAGCTGGCATCAATTGTGATGGATGGCTCTCGTCTGGGTGAGGCCCCGTGTTTTGACAAGATTCTGGGTTTGACCTTTACTCCTGATCTGAAATGGAACACATACATCAAGTCTGTTGCCAAGGTCGCTGGAAAGATGGTGGGATCCTTCTACCGCTCCAGAAGATATCTCACTACTGATGCAAATCTCTATCTATATAAAAGCCAAGTATGTCCAAGGATGGAATACTGTTGCCATATCTGGGCAGGAGCTGCCAAAAACAGCCTATCCTGCCTTGACAGAGTACAAAATAGTCTTTGTGGTTTAGTGGGGGATGCTCTTTTCTCTACCCTGCAACCTCTCTCCCACAGAAGAGACGTTTCAAGCCTATCCTTGTTTTATCATTATTTTCATGGCAGGTGCTCGTCTGAACTTCAATCCCTGGTCCCCCCTCGCCAATCTTTCACGAAAAACACCCGTCTAGCTGAATCCACTGTGAAAAATTTCCCCCACTCTGTATTTGTGCCTAAATCAAAACGCAGATTCCATGAACAAAGCTTCTTTCTTAGAACTGCACGCCTGTGGAACTCTGTTCCGTCTGCCTGCTTCCCTCCGGACTACAACTTGGATGTCTTCAAGTCCAATGTTAACAAATTCCTAATGAACCGCCCCCCCCTAATTAAACACTTCATCAAACCTCCACACTAACGTAATGTACTTGCAATAACCCTTATCCCTGAGTGGCTTCCGGGCCTTGATAAGTGGTGATCACTGTGTAAAAAAAAAAAAAAAAAAAAAATACGCTAAAAAAGACAAAGAAAAAAAATATAAAGGGATGGGGCGGTAAATTGTACCAACCGGTAGTTAACAAAAAAAAACTTATAGAATTTAATTTTTGAAACCAATGTATAAAAGTGTACATAATGAAATGCAAATATGCATTTTCTTTTGAATTTTTTTTTTTTTGGTTGACTGTGTTCAATTCACACATGGTTGATGTGGTTCAATATTGCTAAACTATAAGTCTTAAGTAAAATTCTATTTATAAATACTTTTTAAAATGAAATTATTTAATTAATCGTAAATATTATTTAGACATAAAAATTAATTGATTACAAAACCTTTTAAAAATATATATATTAATTTCTTTTTCGTTCGGCAAAAAACTGCGCAAAACACTTTTAATTTTCAATTTAAAATTCTAGAAAAAAGATTATATTATTCGGCTTTTAATATAATCAAATTCAGGATTTTGTCTTTCTGGAGAAAAAAATTTAAAAAATGGATTTTATTTCAATGAAATTAAAAAAAAAACTTGACTGAATTGAATTAATTACCCTTGAATTAACGAAGGGGCTATTTAATAACTTTAGGTTTGGAAGAGATAGGTATGGGGTCGATTTTTTGGAAACATCAAAAGAAGCCAACAACTGTCAAAACTTTGCGAAATAATACAACGTGATCAATTTCATTTTAGAGATATTTCTTTCAAAAGCCTTCTTTTAAAAAAAGAAAAAAAAGTACATTGTTCTATTAAACCGTTTACTGTTTAAATAATTTGACTTTGCTCGTTTTATTTTAAGAAAATATAAGTTGAAAAAGCATTTTCATTCAGTATTAGAAGATTTGTCAGTAAAAAAAAACAATCGCCAAAAAGATAAGCGTTTTTTTTATTTTTACTCGCAATGTAGAACCCTGCATACTTCTTTTCAAGTTAACTCTTTTGTAGTTTTGATTACAATAGATCTGAATGAATGAATCTTGTAAGGGAGGGGGCACTAAGCATTGCCCTGTTAGTAATGAATTTCTTTGGTTTCTTTTTATAACATGCTACATTTCTCTCTTGCGGTTAGAAATATCAGGAAATTTTTTTCTTTTTTTCAACATCAGACTAAAAGAATCGTAATGAAGGAATCGGAAAATTAAGGTATTTTTTAACGATGCGATTCCGATTCCGATACCTCCCAAAATACACGATTCTTACGATTAACGATTCCGATTCAGATTAATCGTCCCACCACTAATTTAAACTGATAAATTATTTTATTATTATGGTGAAAGAGTTGTAGAACGTCTTATCAGGAGAATGTGATTAGCAGTTTTGTAGAGAACACAACACAATAGATTACATCTGATGGTAATTTTATCAAAAAACTTCAGCTGTAAGATCTTATTCATTTGATACACAAAGTAAAACACGCATGCTTAATAAAAGATGAACAATCAACACAAATACACATTTTCACATATGTCCGCTTTTAATGTTTTATGACTATATTTAAAGGCTTCACTAGAGAAACATTTAAATGTAGAGTGCAAATGATTTTCTTGATATAATACTCATCCCAAGCTAGTTACAACCAATTTCGTCCCCAACAAGTGGTGGAAAAACTTTGGATATACTTTTTTATCAATAACCTTGAAATGGTCACAAAGGGAGGTGACGGTAGCTAAGGGGTTAACGACACTGACTGGGTGTTCCAATTTCAAATCCAGTTCGTTCCACAGGAATATTTTCACTTAGAATGTGGTTTCTACTGTAAGTCGATGCCTCCGTTCAGTCTTGAAAGACAAAGGATATCCCTGTAGGGGTAGCTGTATGTGTAATTATGAAACAAGGGTGCGCAATCTCCAACCACACCTCTTAAATCGGCACAGCTTGAATCCAGTGGCAAGGAGAAATCTAGGACGACTGGAAACAATGCCGAGATAAGCGGAAAGCATATACAGCACCTGCAAATGGTCACTCATTTAGTATTGACCAGGTTCAACATTGCTTAACTTCGGTGATCCAATGGTAACCGGTGTGTCAACGTGGTTATGCCATACTGTAAGTATGCAATGTTTTTCTAGAAGGAATTCTAACTAGAAAGATATCAGGAAAACAAGTGTCAACAATAATCATCCAATTCATTTGAAATGAATGATGCTCAACAGCTTCAATGAAAAACATGAATTCTGACTAGAGATATCGGAGAAACCAATGCCAACAATTGAATCATCTCATTCATATGAAATGAATAATCATCATATCATAATCATTGTCAATCTGGCTCTTGTGAATAGCAGCAAGAACCTAGACAATCTCTAATTTGCTTGCTTTGACTAGAAAAAAAAAAAATCAGATAACTTGCATTTGTTACAGTGCTAAAACTAGCAGTTTGTAATCCTAAAGATGTAACACTATACTCAAGATCCAAGGCTCAATACAAATAGGAGCAGCAATGCTATACAAAAAAAAAAAAAAAAAAAATACTATAAAGTATAATTTGCAAAATTTAAGTGGTCCGATTTTCTATGAAATAACATTGTAATACTGAATGAAAATATACACTACATAAAACAGACAAAATAGATTTTCCAACGATAAGTGACACCAAAAAAATGCAGTAACTTGAACAGCAAATTCTGACAGTAAACTTTTCTAGAAACATGTACATTCAAAGCAACTTCACTCCACACAAACAGTTCATTTGTATTATTTCGACTGTTCTTATCTTGAGTATTATTTGCATATTTCGATGTAACCTCCAGGTGTATCTTGTCAAACTTGGGAGTCTGCACATAATTTTTAATGTAATGCTTCATTCAATCCACAAGGGTAGCATGCTCTTGTCCCATGAGCTATAAGGATCTGTGGCATAGTGGGTAAAAGTATTTAGTAAAAATTCAGTTAAAAATTACACTCTTCTGGAGGTTGAAGGTCAAATCCTCAGTGCAGTCGACACAAAATACAATTGCAAATTACTTAGGACTTCTACCCACTTATGGCTTACATGCTACTTCCATGGATTATATAAAAGCTTTAAATATATTTTCATTCTATTAAAATAAGGTGTGAAGTCGACGCTACAGTATTATTATACTAACTTTTACTAAATTGAAGCTTATCTAAATACTGAATATTTTTTTAGATTATATCCGTTTTTGAGAGTCCATCACAAAAAAACGTGGGAGGTTGTGACATTTCAGGCAAAATAAAAATTCCCTAGGTTAGCGAGCTATCTTTGGAAAAATCATATACTACACTTTAATCTTATCCTTCGGAAACTATAATTTAGTTCGAGTTTCACGTTTGACAGTGAAATTAGAAGCATAATTGCTTTTTTTTTTTTTTATTGAATATTCAGCAATAAACCACCAATTATATTAAAGACAATGGTTCGAAGGTAACAACTAGGACTAGGACAACAGCATATTCTTTTCATTGTTTTGACTCGTGTACCCGTTAATATCTTACGTGCTTTTATATAAAAGCATGTGGTCCTCTGCTGATTAAATATATCTAACCGTGTCAGATATATACTCAAGAGTCAAAACAAAGAATATTCTGTTGTCATAACACTACTAATAACGTATGTATGAATATGACATTGCCTTGGTATATTATTAGATATTTACAAACTCCAAAACCAAAATAAGTAGAAGTTAAAAAATATGTAAATAGTATGTTATTACTAATGTTGGAAACAAAAGGTGTGGTGTACCGCTGCCGGAAGAGGTGGTATCTGCAGAGTCACTCAATACCTTCAAAGAGGTGGTATCTGCAGAGTCAATCAATACCTTCAAAGAGGTGGTATCTGCAGAGTCAATCAATACCTTCAAAGAGGTGGTATCTGCAGAGTCAATCAATACCTTCAAAGAGGTGGTATCTGCAGAGTCAATCAATACCTTCAAAGAGGTGGTATCTGCAGAGTCAATCAATACCTTCAAAGAGGTGGTATCTGCAGAGTCACTCAATACCTTCAAAGAGGTGGTATCTGCAGAGTCACTCAATACCTTCAAAGAGGTGGTATCTGCAGAGTCACTCAATACCTTCAAAGAGGTGGTATCTGCAGAGTCACTCAATACCTTCAAAGGAGGTGGTATCTGCAGAGTCACTCAATACCTTCAAAGAGGTGGTATCTGCAGAGTCACTCAATACCTTCAAAGAGGTGGTATCTGCAGAGTCACTCAATACCTTCAAAGAGGTGGTATCTGCAGAGTCACTCAATACCTTCAAAGAGGTGGTATCTGCAGAGTCACTCAATACCTTCAAAGAGGTGGTATCTGCAGAGTCACTCAATACCTTCAAAGAGGTGGTATCTGCAGAGTCACTCAATACCTTCAAAGAGGTGGTATCTGCAGAGTCACTCAATACCTTCAAAGAGGTGGTATCTGCAGAGTCACTCAATACCTTCAAAGAGGTGGTATCTGCAGAGTCACTCAATACCTTCAAAGAGGTGGTATCTGCAGAGTCACTCAATACCTTCAAAGAGGTGGTATCTGCAGAGTCACTCAATACCTTCAAAGAGGTGGTATCTGCAGAGTCACTCAATACCTTCAAAGAGGTGGTATCTGCAGAGTCACTCAATACCTTCAAAGAGGTGGTATCTGCAGAGTCACTCAATACCTTCAAAGAGGTGGTATCTGCAGAGTCACTCAATACCTTCAAAGAGGTGGTATCTGCAGAGTCACTCAATACCTTCAAAGAGGTGGTATCTGCAGAGTCACTCAATACCTTCAAAGAGGTGGTATCTGCAGAGTCACTCAATACCTTCAAAGAGGTGGTATCTGCAGAGTCACTCAATACCTTCAAAGAGGTGGTATCTGCAGAGTCACTCAATACCTTCAAAGAGGTGGTATCTGCAGAGTCACTCAATACCTTCAAAGAGGTGGTATCTGCAGAGTCACTCAATACCTTCAAAGAGGTGGTATCTGCAGAGTCACTCAATACCTTCAAAGAGGTGGTATCTGCAGAGTCACTCAATACCTTCAAAGAGGTGGTATCTGCAGAGTCACTCAATACCTTCAAAGAGGTGGTATCTGCAGAGTCACTCAATACCTTCAAAGAGGTGGTATCTGCAGAGTCACTCAATACCTTCAAAGAGGTGGTATCTGCAGAGTCACTCAATACCTTCAAAGAGGTGGTATCTGCAGAGTCACTCAATACCTTCAAAGAGGTGGTATCTGCAGAGTCACTCAATACCTTCAAAGCCAGACTAGACAAACATTGGAGGAATCATCCGCTTCGCTTCGACTACAAATCTAGAGATATGTATTGAGACTAATCTCGGATGTATAGGCCCGTGTTCCTTCTCATAGTATATTGTGCTAAAAAAGCAAAAAAGAGGAGGGAAAATAACAAAGGGGAGAGAACGAGAAAAAACAAACGCGTGAAAAAAAAACGTGAAAAAAAAAAAAAAAACAAAAAAAAACCTAGAGCTTATAGAGTATAAAAGGCTACATAAACAATATAATCTTTTCTATATTCATAGTTAACACTTAAAATTGTTGCAGGTGTGTAAAAATCTTTATTTGAAAACTGGTGAACTAAGGTAGTCTGACAACATTCCACAAGTTCTAATATTAAACAGTGTACACCGTCTATATCAAGTAATTCGTAATGGCTACGGAGATCAAATACATAAATCCAATCCAACAAAAATGCATTTCCTACATCAATTACAAAACCAAACAATCTACAGAATAGATGCGCCAGAAAAATCAGATTTAAAACACCATCTATATATATAAAAGCAAAAATGTGTGTATGTATGTTCGCTTTTTGTGGATGTCAGCAAAAGGCTTTTTTCCAGCGGATTCTCGAGGCCGTCGCTCATTTTTAAAACTTTTTATATCACGTCTAAATGATAATATCTACGACTTAACGGAAGTCGCCTCTCTATTTAATTTGCCCGACTTTGAAACGTTAAATATTCAACATTTTCGGATCTGCGCGTGTTGCTTTCATTTTTCGGTATAAAAAAAACGAAACTCGATTCAAATCACTGGCCCACGGTCTCCAGAAAGCGATGTAACGTTTGGTCAATGTCGGCAACGGTTGCTTTCATTTTGAGACGAGACACTCCCTCTAATAAACGGGGAGCTGGTTTTCCCTAAAGTTAGGTAAAAACAAACAAACTGGGTTATTGACCTCATTAAAAACTGTCCCGTAGAAAATGTTAACTGCTGAATAGCTATTGCTTACGTCATTAACTCTACCACTTCTACTTGACGTCATTAAGTGCGGGCACCTGTCAATTCTCTTCTTACTTAAATTCAAATGTCTTTCAGTAACTCATTCTGGCTGGCCGAGTGGTTAATGTGTTATGTTTTTTTCACATTTTATTTTCCAACTTCACCTCAAGGCTTCGGGTTCAACCCCACCTACTTACCAAACCTTTTTTACCCCCCCTTCCCCCTGTTTCTTTTTGATTTAAGAGCACACACCTCGAAACACTTGGGCAACGCCGGGTACCCCCCCCCCCACTAGTAATAAAAACAGTAAAGTTACTCAACATTTTTTCAATATTAGATATTATAAATATTATAACTATTTTCAATATTAAATATTATAAGTATTATAAAAAGGCTGACTGAGAAGCCATCAGGGATCTCATCAGAGATGCCCCATGGCGAAATATCTTTTCACTTCCTGCTGAACAGTGTGCAAATGAGACCACTGAATGATTCAAAATGGCAATTAAAGCAAATGTTTCCACGCAGAAATTTTATAGCAAGCTCCACTCTCCCCAATGGTTTACTTCTACGTGCAGCGGCCATTGCGCAAAGGCAGCATACATACCACAGATTTAAGACAGAAGTATATAGAAGCCAGAAGTAACTGTAAGAAAGAAATAGTGACAGCTAAGAGAGAATTTACTGAAACCACCAAAAAACGCATCGAAGCACAGAAATTAAGAACCCATGACTTCTGGAAAATCTACAACAGTGTAGTAAATATTGGGCAATCAACAATTCTCCCACTATCTAACAATCATGAGGTTGTTTGCTCGGCAACCGAGAAGGCTATGCTTGCCAGTCGGTTTGCCTCCAACTCTACACTGGACCCTGCTAACCACCCCCTCCCAGACTCTCCTTTGCAGACAGACGCCACACAAGATGATCTGAAAATCACCCCTTCTCAGGTGCATCCTATCATAAAAAAATCTTGACACTTCAAAAGCATGTGGACCTGATCTCATCCCGGCTGTGCTATTAAAAAAGTGCTCTGCCGAAGTAGTTCCAGTTCTCTCCAAACTTTACAACAAATGCTTTCATGAGTATTGCTTTCCTGCCTGCTGGAAAACTGCTTCTGTGGTACCAGTTTTCAAGAATTCTGGTGAAAGAACTGACTCAGTAAATTATCGCTCCATTAGCCTCCTCCCACTTTTCGCAAAAATATTCGAGTCCATAATTAACCAACCTCTAGTCCATCATTTTACAGATGCTAAACTTCTGACCGACCAACAATATGGATTTAGACAAGCCTGTTCCACAGCAAACATCCTAACTAATCTTTGAACGTATATACTATTCACTGGACAAAGCAGAGAGCATAGAGCGGTAGCTTTAGATATATCTAAGACTTTTGACAGGAGCGGTATCACTTGAAGAATACTTAACATAATTAAATCCTTCTTAGATAAGAGAAAAATTCAGATTGTCCCCGAGGGTCGTACATCTAAACAATATGATATAAATGCGGGAGTGCCTCAAGGGTCTATCCTTGGACCTCTATTATTCCTAATATTCATAAATGACCGCCCTGACAAAATTGTCTGTGAGATGGGTATCTATGCTGATGACACCACGCTCTATAACAGACATGACAGGAAAACAAATGATCACATATCTAAAGAAATGGCAGAAATACTAGAGGAGGACCTCCAATCTGTAGTGGAATGGAGACAAAAATGGATGGTCACCTTCAATGCTGCCAAGACTAAACTTGTTTCCTTCAATTACAAGAAACCTTCTCTATCACCAATAGGAATGACCAAAGACTATCTGAAAGTACATCTTTTAAACTCCTCGGCCTAATGTTCACAGGAAACAGGAGTTAGAACAATTACATTGAGAGTATTGCCAGGACCGCTGCAAAGAAGGTAGGTTATCTTTACAGTGCTAGAAACTACTAATGCCCGAAAGTATCCTGTATCTCTATAAGACCACGATTCGGCCATGTATAGAGTATTGTTGTTATATTTGGGCTGGTGCATCTGCTACTAGTCTCTCGCTCCTAGACAATGTTCAAAAGAGAGTCACCAACCTGATAGGTCCTGAACTTTCATCTAAGCTTCAGATTCTGCCCCATCAACGAAATGTAGCATCGCTCTGCCTGTTCTACAAGTACTTTCACGGTGAATGCTCCAACGAACTGTAAGCACTCATACCCCTTTGACTTAAATACCCCCGACAAACCCGACAAGCAGCTAAATTACACCCCTTCACAGTTGAGATCCCTAGATGTGAGAGAGCCTTCTACTCCAGTAGTTTCTCCTCCAGAACTGCTGGACTTTTGATTCCCCTTCCAGGTTCCTGCTTCCCCAACTGTATTGACATGCAGAAGTTCAAGTGTAACGTGAACTGATATCTTGCTGCTCAACTCCCCACATAGTACCCCTGTAGCTTATGTCCCTGATAGTAGCCCCCTACATCAAAGTGGCAATGTGCCTTGTTTGGGGTAAAAAAAAATATATATATATATATATATATATATATATATATATATACACACACACACACACACAAAATAAAATCAACTTTAAGTATTAATCTTTTTTTTTTTTTTTTTTTTTTTTACTTTTTATAAAATTAAGATATAAAAGAATACTAACTTTCCGAAACATTTCTACGGCTTGTGGAACATCATACTGGCGGGCTGAAAAATAAAATACATCAAAATGAAATGGATTTCTAATGTCTTCTTTACCGGCATATGCATCTAAATATTAGCATAAAACGTTTAATGAAAAGTTTTTTTTTTTTTTATACTTTTATAGCAAAATATGCATTTCTAGTTTTAGTTTTACACTTTTCTTCTACAGGCTACAGGTAATAATTTTGTAAACTAAAACATCTTGTAAATCTTTCTTGTAACTTAAAAAAAAATTTTTTTTAAAAATTAAAAAAAAAAAAAATCAGTCGTCTGCTTATTTGCATACTAGCTATATATACTTACCGTTGCCAGGCTGAAAAATATTAGTGGGTGGAGGGCTTAGTCACATACTATTTAAGATACACCGAATGTCCTAACTTCTTATGATTTTCCTGAAAGCAGATCACATGTTGGTTTTATGGAAGCATTAAATATATCAATTTTCACCCATGAAAAACAGGAAATAGTTTAAAGGGGAAATAATACTGACAGCTTGAATAAACTTATTTCCGTTTTAAAGACAATTAGTGTAGGCTAATAATAATTGAAAATAAATATAAATTAAAAGTAAATTAAATCAACTTTAAATAAGATTTCTAAATAGAACAATGAAAACAATTATATTACAACAAAGAATTACATGGAGCTAATTAATAGATTTTCTTTAATGTAATATGCAAGTGAGGTTACTTCTTGAGTATATATTTCCTTTGAATAAATAATGTGTGTGTGTGTGTATATATATATATATATATATATATATATATGCTGGAATGTAAGTGTGTGTAAATGTCCGTTTCCAGTATGAAAATTTGTGAATCAGTGCACATTTTGTACATATAAATCCAATTAGGAACAAACACAAGAATACAACTTTATTATTAAGCTTGAATAAATTACTTTCCTTTGATTTAGCACACTGTCGGCATTTTGGTCGTTCTAAGAAAGTATCAAACAGAATTATATTATTCTACCATTTAACAATAATAAATGCCGCAATGTTAAAAACAATTGAATGTTTTAAATACAATAAATATGAGCTAATCATTAAAATGTTTTCTTCAAATATTTTAAAATTATATTTGAATATAAACAGAAATTATGTGCGTCTGCAACCTAAACCATGTCAGTACCTATTCTCCCTACCTCCAATATTTTTTGCAGCTTATTTTAGATGTTTTAAAAATGTTTAATCTAGAAATGTCATTATTTACAACACTGACTTCAAATCCAGCATCAAATATTTGCCATAAACCACGCCATAAATAATCAAACTTAGCTCATTTCATTGATCAATTTTATCACTCCCATAGTTCTCTTCATTTTTTGCCAGATAATCATTTTATCTCATTAACCCTTATCTTTGAGTGGTTTTTGATCTCCATAAGCGGTAATTTTTTTGTTATTCAATTTTTATTCATC
The DNA here is from genome assembly GCF_053919585.1 of Euprymna scolopes. Classification (NCBI taxonomy): domain Eukaryota; kingdom Metazoa; phylum Mollusca; class Cephalopoda; order Sepiida; family Sepiolidae; genus Euprymna; species Euprymna scolopes. Next base: position 66,934 of record NW_027633124.1, read on the forward strand.
TGTTTCTTTTAATTAGACCAGCAATATATATGTTTGGTGGACACATCTATTAGTTTTTACATGTAAGAAATTATCAAAGAAAATAGAGCAAAAACAGATTCATTGTTCGAACATTATTGCACAAGAAATCAGGCTCATATTCTCACACACACCAACGTTTAATGCAAAGTCTAGTTCCCCTTCACACAACAATGCCTACAAGGTAGGAACATGTTGCTTCATCGTGGATTTGTCAGTTGTATAACCCTTATTTCTTCCCGCTTGTTGATTGGATCAGCAGATATGAGCTCAATGCAATCTTGTTGAACTCTTAAGGATTTAATTTTTTTTTTTGAGATTTTTCTCAAAATCTATCAGTTTGAAGATTTCTGGTTGCAACCAATGTGCATAATAAATCATTGTTCAGCATTGCATACCTTTAGATCAAATTACTTAAATTTCTGATTTAACTTTTACAAATTCAAAATCCGGTACTTATGCATTCTTTGAACCAGACGTAACTCCACATTTGGCTCAGCTTTTCCCAGAACACTGCATCAACAGCTTAGGTTCAGCTGCTGTCTGATGTAACGTGGCAATCAGCCAATCACAACACAACACGCTGAGTTTCAACTTGACATGCATGTGCATGCCCGAGCAGCAGACAAGAATTTGGCTACCAATTAGAAGCGGAACCACCAGGAAGCTTTTGGACACCTATCTTTTAGAGTATGTGGAAGTAAAAATTTGGTAGCGATCCGTTTGTCTCCATATTAAATACATTTTCCTAAGAAATTTTCCTGGCATTTGAATCAAAAAAAAATAAATAAATAAAAAAAAAACAAAAAAAAGAAGCCCAACACACCCACTTCTGTTGTTTCATAAAAAAAACAAAACACCTTCCCCAAAAAATAAGTTTGTTTCAATTTTCTTTCATAATACAAAAAAAAAAAAAGTATCAAAACATTTGCTTTAAATTATTTATTGGACAAAAAAAAAAAAAAAAAAAAAAAATTTGCTAACACTTATTTGAAATAAAAATTTTTGCTTAAGAATTTTTTGACACAAAAAAAAAAAAAAAAAAAAAAAAACTTTACACAGTTAAAACAATTTTTCTGTTGATGTTTCTACATTTAAAATTTTACTATTTTCTTTTTATGTAGCATTATGATTTCATCGGCAACGCTTGGCATTATCCGGCTGTTGATGTCATGCTCTGGAGAAAGCCAAGAGAATGCCGAGTTACGTCTGGTACAAAGGATACATAAGTACCCAAAGTTCTTTTGTAGAAGAAAGTATTGAGAAAAAATTTAAGTTAAACAAATTACAATTAGTAATCATTTTTGCCAAAGTGGTTTAACTTGAATAAGAAACCTCTAAAATGAAAACTTGGGATATCGGTTTGGGTAATGCACAAGTGAAAATAGCATAGACATTTATTTTCTAAATCCGTTTAAAAAAAAAAACTTGAAAGGTGAACTTTTATTTAAATTCTATATCTACATGAAATTATCTTATATTTTATTGCAATTTTCAGTCTGCTTTTATTTTTATTGCATATATATTTCTCAACCCACAAACTTATAAAAGCTCAATTGGCATACTTTTCAGTCTAGTAGTCAATGTTTTTGATTGTATTAAAATATTTTAGAACCTTTGACAGTCCAGACCTTTCCTCCACTACTGAATTGTATATTTGATTTAAACCTTACATAGCCAAAAATTATATACAGTTGAAAAATGTTAATTTTTTCTCATAAATAAGAGACTAATATGGCAAAATTAAAACTTTTAAATTCCCATAACTTCGTACTTGCACTTGTATGGTTTAGGCATGCCCATCCATCAACTGACCAAATTCAGAAGGCAATAGCATCAACACTGCAACTGGGATGGCGCATTAACTGGTCAACTGACATGGTTTCTAATGATCAAAGCTGATTTAGAAATTATGACCCGCCCTCACATATTCAGTGTGTGATGATGGAATCATAAATCGCTGAAGTTGCTGAGGATTCAGCAGCAGCAGAAACTTGGATGGACTAACATGATTTGTGATGCTCAACCTACTCTGGATGAATATTATCACAAGTACAAGTTAAATCTTGAGACATATCGATTTCTTTCCAAAAGACAATCATCGTGTCAAAATATTCTTTTAAATCCACTTCTAATTTACACCCTCTCTCTCCCCGTGACCGTCTCAATGCAAATTGACAAACTCCATAATGTATAAAAAAAAAAATATGTGGACTAACCATAGCCGAGAGTGATCCAAAAGCTTCCTTTTTCGAGTTACTACAATGAGATGCAAGATTAATTCCTTAATAATGCTGGATGTTTATTAAAACCACAATTCGCCCATGCATGGAGTATTGTTGCCACATCAGGGCAGGTGCATCTACCAACTAGTTTCTTACTTTTGGACAGGGTAAAAAAAAAAAAAAAAAAGTCAAATCTTGTGTCCTTCACTATCAGCCAAGCTCAAACCTTTGTCCCATCACCACAATGTTGCATCCCTGCACCTGTTTTACAAGTACTTTAATGGAATATGCTTTCATGGACTCATACCAGTTGTACCTTCGACATACATACTCCCAACTAACCTGACAAGCATCAAAATCCCACCCCATCACTTGAGATCCCTAGATGCCAGAAAGCCTTCTAGATTAATACTTTCCACAAACTGCTAGACTTTGGAACTACCTCTATTACCTTCTTACCTGACTGTACGAACCTACAGAAGTTGAAATGTAATATGAAGAGACATCTCACTGTTCAACTCCCTACGGCTGTTAGACACGATCCCAAATAACTTGGCATGTTCAAGATGGTAATATGCTTTGTTGATGATACTCTAGCTGTACCTGGCCACGCGTTGCTGTGGCTCAGTTTGTTAAAATGGAACACATGTGAAAGTAGAGAAAAGTTTGATTCTTTTTTACAAGAGAATGTACAAATTATTTTTTTTTTTAACAGATGTTAAGAAAATAAACAGAAAAATACTTTCATCATTAATTATGCAAAAAAAAAAAAAATAAATAAAATAAAATAAAATGTTGATTTAGTGAGTCAATATTATGCTTATAAATTATCATAAAACTTGCTGAGTATGCGCTGTTTTACGGTTGTTGTAAAAATGGAACGGAAACTTAAATTTCGCTTCGTTTTAATCTTTAATTTTTTTTAATTGTGCCCCCTCCAAACGAATATAATCAAAACAGTAACATTCAACAATTGTACTTTATGTATATAAAACAAAACATTTATTTAAAAAAAAAAGTTAATAACGAAAGGGAAATAATTCCATTTTTAAACGAAAAAGTCAGTTTGGTATATCTTTTTGTTATTTTTTACATAAGTCCAGCTTACCATTCACATTGGAAATGTCGACATTTATAGGTTGTCGGGTACGTTTACAACGAATAAACACTCCAATCTAGTAGATGTATCAATTTTTGTAGGAATATTTTACACCCCTATCACGAAACTGCGAATAAGATATAAAAATCTCGTAATTTCTCTTTTAAAAGTGGGTTGTTTATTTTCTTTATGGATTACACTTCCAAAATAAACTATTAAAGTTGTTTTAAAAGTAATAGAAATATTTTTTTTTCAAAAAACAGTAATGAATTTTACGAACTCAATATTTTTCAATTTTTAAACTTTAAAAATCTATCAAAATTTTTCTATTGATTCTATTTTTACGACATTTTCAGGGTCAATGTGAAATCTTATGCTCTTTCCAATAAACGGAATATAATATTTTAGTCAAACGTTTTTTTTTGTTTTTTTTTATTATTCACGCCCCTCCCCATTTTCAAGTGTCTAGTAAAAAGTAAATAATTAATTTACTCACCAAAGTTTTATATATCACAAATTGAAGAGAAAAGGTCAATAAGTAATATATTCAAATTTAAAACAAAAAAGTAGTGTTTTTTTTAGAAAGTTACCTGTAAAGTTCGAAGTTTAAAACTTTTTTTTTTTTTAAAACCACGTTTTTTCTTTTCTTTTTTATGAAATCTTGGTCCTTGTTGCTTTAATTGAAAAAAAAAAATTAGGGCTTGAATTACATTTTTTCGAGTAGTTATAAGCTTGGAAAAACAGGGGGTAGAATAATTCACGTCTCCCATTTTGAAATATCTATTAAAAAGTAAATAATTTATTCACCAAAGTGTTATATATCACAAATTGAAGAGAAAGGGTAAATAAATATATTCAAATTTAAAACAAAAAAAAAGTAGTGTTTTTTTAGGAATTTACCTGTGAAGTCCGAAGTTAAAACCTTCTTTTTTAAAAAAACGTGTTTTTTTTTTGTTTTTTTTTTTTTTTTTTTTTTTAATGAAAACTCGGTCCTTGCTCCTTTAATTGGAAAAAAAATTAGAGCTTGAGTTACATTTTTCGAGGAGTTATAAGCTTGGAAAGACGGGGTGGAATTATTCACTATTTTTCACGAAATTTCTGACACACCTACCAATCTACCCATGTTAAGAACGGCTTTCGGAATAGACACCCCTAACCTTGCCAGAATACCCGAAAAGCTATAAAAGTTGACATGTTGAATGTGAACGATGAGTTGGACGTAATGTAAAAATGTACAGAATTTAAAAGGGAATGAAATTCAAATTTCCGTTCCATTTTTACAACAACCGTAAAGCAGAGCATTCTATGCAAATTTTACATAACTTACTGTATTAATGCTATTTTTTTTAAGCAAAAAAAAAAAAAAAAAAAAAAAAAAAAATATTTAGGTTTGGCTATAAATTCCTAAACTCATTTCACCCTAAATAATTTAGGTGACTGAAATAGGAATCTAATTGAATCTTTAATTTCCTGAATAGTATGCGAGAATTCATTTTTCTTTGAGTTATATCGAATTCATTAATACGGACGTTAGGGGCTTTTTTGTAACGTTACTGTAAAAATTATTTTTTATTGTTACAAATTACAATGCTTTATTTATATAAAAAAAGCAAAAATAAATGCTTGCGTTTTTTATTTACTACTGAAAACCATAACTTTAGTAAAGGTATTTTTTGTTTACACAAAATAAAACATTTTCACTAAGAGTTAAGTAAAAATCATTAGTTCATTATATTCTGCGATCATTATTTGAAAAATACTGCAATTTTCATTAAAATTTGTTAATTTCCTGATTTTGGGTGAATTTTTAAGTAAAGGGAGGAGTCAAAATGTGTATACACTTTGAGCTTCGGCATTCATTTTGTGTGTACCTACCATTTTTCGATGAATATTTCATAGGAAAGCGACAACGTGTGGTTAATTTAAATTAAATTTCAATCACATGGTTATATTATCAATAATCATGTGATTACACCCATTGAAAATTTACCGATATTGTGAACACATTCTGTTTACATTAAGCCTGTAGTGTTTTTTTAGTGATGCAATGTTGGCAACTGAGATTTAAAAAAAACCCTCGATCAGGAGAAAGAAGTGTCCAGAAAATCGCTAGATTTTTAACTTTTATCGTCTGAAATTTAAAAAAAAAATCGCTAATTCCCCCCCCCCCAATTCCATATTTTAACTTCCTACCATAAAAAAATTATAAATATAGTATATTCAATACATAAAATGTTCCGTGTTTTCTCACTATATATTTCTGGAATTATATTGAAGCGGTTAGCTCCCCATATTTTATCAGCTAGTTTTGCCTGTTTTTTTCAGAGAGGGTATTTTTTTTTTGCAGGAAACAAATCATAAACTCAAACTTTTTATAATAAAAGTTAAATTGAAATATACTGCAAATTAAACATCACAATAATGGTGCAATATTTTGAAATTAGAAAAATACAAAAACAAAAATACTTTGTTTTAGCATGTTAAAAGTATTTAGGTTGGTAGATAATTAAATTCTACTGTATTGGTATAAGTTTTTTTTTTTTTTTGCTGTTTCTTGCTTTTTACAATTTTCGACTAAATACTTCTAAATAAAGCAGTGTTGTTTAGATCGTATTTTAAACTAAACTTTGGAGGTTGGAATGCCCCCCTCCGCACCTAAAATGTACTTGGAAAAATAGATTTTATAGCAAGATTTAAGAATGGTTAGCCGAAAAAAGGTGAAAAACAACACAAATAATCAATAAATAATTGTTACCAAAGGCAATGAATGCTACTTTTTTTTACTTACATGAATGAGTTTATTTTATGTTTTAAAGTATTTTCAAGCGCTTTTCTTTATTTTTTAATCTAAAATTGCGGGTGTGTGGGTGCGAAATATCTCAAGATTTTCTAGAATTCCCCGCTAGATTGCAAATGAAATCTCCAGATCTAGCAGGAAAACCGCTAAATTGTAACACTGGTCACGTGATAGGACGGTAATAAATAATTGTCCCTAAATAAAAAAAAAAATGGCCTTTCAGTACAAAGAAAAACACCTATTTATCATAGAAAAATAAAGTACAATGTTACAATTAAAAAGAAATATATAAAAACACACATGGATATAGTAAACATATTATACCAAAACGTGGAAGCAATCCGTCCAGTGGTTTTTTAGACTTAATTGCGAACGAACCAAGAGTTACATTTTTATATCAATCTATATATATATATATATATATATATATATATATATCAATCTATATATATATATATATATATATATATATATATATCAATCTATATATATATATATATATATATATATATCAATCTATATATATATATATATATATATATATATCAATCTATATATATATATATATATATATATATATCAATCTATATATATATATATATATATATATATCAATCTATATATATATATATATATATATATATCAATCTATATATATATATATATATATATATATATCAATCTATATATATATATATATATATATATATCAATCTATATATATATATATATATATATCAATCTATATATATATATATATATATATCAATCTATATATATATATATATATATATCAATCTATATATATATATATATATATATATCAATCTATATATATATATATATATATATATATCAATCTATATATATATATATATATATATATCAATCTATATATATATATATATATATATATATATATATCAATCTATATATATATATATATATATATATATATATCAATCTATATATATATATATATATATATATATATCAATCTATATATATATATATATATATATATATATCAATCTATATATATATATATATATATATATATATATATCAATCTATATATATATATATATATATATATATATATATCAATCTATATATATATATATATATATATATATATATCAATCTATATATATATATATATATATATATATATCAATCTATATATATATATATATATCAATCTATATATATATATATATATATATATATATATCAATCTATATATATATATATATATCAATCTATATATATATATATATATATATATATATATCAATCTATATATATATATATATATCAATCTATATATATATATATATATATATATATATATCAATCTATATATATATATATATATATATATATATATCAATCTATATATATATATATATATATATATATATATATCAATCTATATATATATATATATATATATATATATATATATCAATCTATATATATATATATATATATATATATATATATATATATATATCAATCTATATATATATATATATATATCAATCTATATATATATCAATCTATATATATATATATATATATATATCAATCTATATATATATATATATATATATATATATCAATCTATATCTATATTTTTATAAAGTAATAGGGTTCGTGTGTTTCTGTCTGTGTGTACAGCTCTCCATCAACGAAATATAAAGGAGGTAAGAGGGTAGATCTCTCCTGGTAGAGAAACATTAGAACCCATTTTAGGATGTTTCTGTTATAGGAGACATAAGAATCTATGCCTAATTTCTTTATATACTAGTCTACAAACCACCCCCATATCGAATGACTTATGCTCATTTGCATATCACATTATATTAAATCTCTTTAACTAATTACCTCGACCTTATTACATATTGGAAATATTCTAATCATTTCAACTGTACTATTTACAAAATCTATTTAACATTTAATTATTTAATATATTTTCATTTAATTTTATATTCGATTTATTTCACTTTACGTATATTATCAAAACAATTCATTGGCGAGGAAAGCTTTATGTTTTGGGATTGTATTGAAAATGTAATGGAAATTTCAATTTCGTTCCGTTTTAATCGTTTATATTTTACTTGCCAATATAATTGAAAGAATACAATTCAACTATCGTAATTTTAAAAAAGAAATAATTTTATTTTTAAATGAAAAAAATCAATTTAGTAAAATAATTGTATTAAACACCCCCAGCCTTGTCAGCAAACCTGTAAACCTATAAAAGTTAACATTTCGAATGTAAACAGTGATTTTTCGATTTTGTTAGCGCTTGCCGCAATTAAAGACAATTAAAACGGAACTAACTTTATTTCCATTCTATTTTTTAAACAACCCCAAAACATAACGCTCTCTTCCAGTTATAGCCAATTTTTTTTTAATTAAATAAAACAGGTCAAAATAAACAGATAAGCGCATTTTCTTTTACATTTTTCTTACAACCATTGTCATTTAACCAACTGCAGGATACCGTTACTTTTGTGGGGTTGTTTTGAAAATGGCACGGAGATTATAATTTCGTTCCAATTTAATCTTTCTGGTCGAGCCTATTTCGAAAGCCTGTCTTATCATAGATTTGAACTACAAATAATTTATTACATTTTGATTATTACTATCTTAAGACTTAAAGCTTATATTTATTTCATTTTTCTATTTATATATTGAATTAGTTATTTCCAGTCTTATTTAAACTTAGTGCTTTCTTTAAACCGGATGAACCTTTTATAAAAATATGAGTTTAACGTAAAGAACACGAACAAGGTTTTATTCAACTTAATTTCTTCCAGTTTACTAACAAAATATATAAATTTAAAAGAGATATAAATAATAAAATAAAAAGGTTATGTAATTTAAAAGAAATACACGTACTCACAAAAGCAGAACTTTTTTTACACATTTTTTTCTTTAAAACCATAACAATGAGACTAACAATTACCTAGATCTTAGTAATTATTTGTTTTAATAGAACTGTTTTAATTGTACTGTTTACTTAGTTAACCTAAGTTGGTATCACATTTATTTTACATTTACTTTTTTTTTTAATTATTACTTTTAGACTGTGACGTTTACACCCGGAAGTAATGAGTCACACGTAGGTCGCTTTTATTCATTCCTTTTGGTCAAGATCAAAGTGTAGTATCTGTTCCTCAGATGCTGCACTTCATTTTCTTGTTCTCTTTCGGTGGAGGAGAAATCCTTCACGACTGAGACAATTTTTATTTTTGTACCTTTTCTCCACGTTAAAAAACGACCCTGGTGTCTAACTGTCCCGTGGGGGGGCATAGTAAATAGGTACAATATAATTGTTTATAATTGTACTATTCATAAATATTATTTATAGTTCGTCCATTTCAGTTAGTATACATTTCCTTTACGCTTAATTAATTTACAATCATTAATATCGTTAAACAATTCCGTTTAAAACCGAAATTATGCCACCCAAACGAAGTAGAAACGAAAGTGAGGAAGAAAGAATGGAAAGATTGGAAGCTAATAGACTAAGAGTTGCTGCAATTCGCTCCAATGAAAACAATTCAGATAGAGAAAGACGTCTAGAACTTAACAGGATACGTCAAAGAGAAAGGAGAGCAAGACTGTCAGATTTGGAAAGAGAAACCCAACGTGAAGCTAACAGAACTAGACATGCTGTAAGGCGGTTAAATTCATCACAAGATGAAATTCAAGAAAGGCAAAGATATGCACTGGAAAGAGAAGCAATATTACGATCGAATGAATTATATGAGGTAAGTAGACGTACACAAGGTCAGTTGAGAGTGGCTCAACGACATCAGAATGAATCGGAAACCCAATGAAGCTTTCGCCTATACCAAGGGCAACAACGAGAGGCTGCATGGAGAGAGAGTATGACTTTGCCCCAGCAATTGACAGAAAACGAGGCAGCTAGACAACGAATGACTGCTTTGAGACACCATGAAATAGAACACTGCAATAGAAAAGGATTGCTCTACAACAAAAAATGACTCTCTCACTACAGCTGATATAGGAAAAATGGACAAAGTATGTCAACATTGCTCAGCTGTAAAATTTAAAGGAGAAACCCCTGGTTGTTGTTGTTCTTCTGGCAAAGTTGTGCTTGATAGCTTTCCACCACTACCTCAGTTGCTTCAAGATTTGCTCTCCGGCAATGGTTCCATCTCTAAAGATTTTCTGCAAAATCTACGCAGTTATAACAATTGTTTTGCAATGACATCATTTGGTCACAAAATTGCGGCAGTACATGGGTGGAATCCTTCTTTTAGAATTCGAGGCCAGGTTTGCCACCAGATTGGGAGTCTTTTACCACCTGAAGATGAAACAGCAAAGTTTATTCAAGTCTACTTCTTGGATAGTCTGGAAGAGGAACTACATAATCGGGGACGTGACAGTAGACTCAATAGAGACATTCTCCAAAGTCTGACTGAATTTTTACATGAGAACAACAGCTTTATTTGTCAGCTGAAAACAACAAAGGAGAGAATTGAAGAAGAACACTTGGTAGAACATAAAGTTGTCATAAGGGAAGACCGAAGGCCGCAAGAAGAGCATCCACGGCGATTCAATGCTCCAACAACAACGTATGAGATTGGAATATTAATGGAGAATGAACCAACAGCTAACCGGGATATTGTCTTGCGTTTTAGAAATGATACATTAAAATGGATCTCCGAACTACATCCCCTCTACGATACTTTAATGTACCCGTTAATGTACCCCTATGGTTCTCCATCTTACAACATCTACATGAAGGCATCCAATGGGCGAAAAGTTACCCAACAGCAATTTTATTCGTACCATTTAATGACTCGGCCTGGAAACTATTTTCTCTGGTACCGAAGGCTATTTCAACAATGGCTGGTGGATGTGTACTGCAAGATTGAAACAGAACGTTTACAGTTCCTGAGGCGTGAGCAACAGACCCTGAGAGCTGACAATTATAGCAACTTGAGAGATTCAATTCTTAGGGAGGATGGGAATCCAGAACAGTTTGGTCAACGAGTTGTACTTCCGGCAACTTATACAGGAGGCCCTCGATACATGTTTGAGCGTCAAAGTGATGCCATGGCATATGTTCGGCGAATGGGCCGAGCCGACCTCTTCATCACGTTCACAACAAATCCAAAGTGGACAGAAATTACAGAAAATTGTCTTCAAGGGCAAGACCCTCAGGATCGTCCAGATATTGTTGCCAGGGTTTTCAGGCAGAAGCTAAAAAAGTTACTTGAATTTATTAAAAAGGGAGGATTTGGCAGGTTGAGGGCTTTCCTGTACAGTATTGAATATCAAAAAAGAGGACTGCCGCATGCACACATCCTCACCTGGCAGGCCCCAGAGGACAAACTTCTACCAGAAAAAAATGGATCTCTGCATATCTGATCTTCATGCTAAAGTGATGGCACATATGGTGCATGGACCTTGTGGACCATTTAATCCAAATTGTCCATGTATGATTGACAACAAATGTTCCAAAAAATACCCGAAAGAATTTCTTCAGTGTACCGAGCAAGGCCAAGACTCTTACCCCAAGTACAGGCGAAGAAAACCAGAAGATGGAGGCCAGACTGGTACAATAAGGATGAAGAGAAATGGTCGGTATGTTAATCAAGAAATAACAAACCAGTGGATTGTTCTGTACAACAAGGTCCTCCTTCAGCAGTTCAACGCTCACATTAACGTAGAAATTTGCAGCTCGATCCAAAGCATCAAATATGTCCTCAAATACGTGAATAAAGGATGTGATCAAGCAGTGTTTGAACTACAAAGAACTGATGGAGCAGCTAACCAACAAGGCCAAGTACAAAGTCACATTGTGGATGAGATCCAGCAGTTCCAGAATGCAAGGTATGTCGGCAGTTCAGAGGCGGCCTGGAGGATATTGGAACATCCCATCCATGAACATTTCCCCCCAATTGTACAACTTTCTGTTCATCTTGAAAATGGGCAGCGTGTCATGTTCTCAGCTGATACTGCTCTGGAACGAGCCCAAGGTCCACCGCCTGCCACAACTTTGACAGCATTTTTTCAACTGCCATGAGGATGACTTTGCAAGGGGTCTCAAATACGTACAAGTCCCTGAGTTTTACACTTGGAACAAATCGACAAAGAAATAGATGAGAAGAATGCGTGGGGTACAAGTTGAAGGTACTGAAAATGATGATGTATGGAAGGCACCATGCATTGGGAGAATCTACACGATTAGTCCAAAAGCAGGGGAGTGTTATTTCTTACGCCTGTTGCTCAATGAGGTTGCTGGTCCAACTTCATTTCAAAATTTGCGAGCATACAATGGTCAGGTGTTTGAAACATACAGAGCAGCGTGCCTTGCTCGAGGCCTTCTAGAAAATGACCATCACTTGCATCAAGCAGTAGGAGAGGCAAGTGCCACTCAATCACCTTCAAATTTGCGAAGCCTATTTGTGATAATTTTAACAGCCTGTGAGCCAAGAAATCCTCTTGAGATCTGGATGGCTTTTCGTGATGTAATATCTGAAGACATTCTTCACAGATACAGGCAAGAAGTTAACAATCCAGAAGCAGATTTTAATGAGGACATCTACAATAAAACTCTGTCTAATTGAAGAAAAAGTTCTCCTTATGTGCGGTCAACCATTGGCAAGCTATGGATTACCTGCACCAACGCAAGGGAGAGATGAAAGACTCGCGAGAGAGTATCAACGTGAAGTTACTTATAATCTTGAAGAACTTTCCCTACAAGCAGAAAATATGCAAGAAAAACTGACCGATTCTCAAAGAGAAGTTTACAATTCATTCATGGCAATGTTGGAAGCACAAGGTGAAATGAACAAAAACATGATGTTTTTTGATGCTCCAGGTGGTACGGGCAAGACTTTTGTAATCAATTTGATCCTTGCAAAGATTAGATCCATGAGAAAGATTGTGCTTGCAACAGCATTCAGTGGCATTGCTGCTACTCTACTACAAGGTGGCCGCACTCTTCACAGCACTTTTAAAGTACCCTTGGATACTCATCGAATGGATCAGCCAGTTTGCAAAATTACTGGTAACTCAGCCTTGGCAAATGTAATTAGAGACACCTCTGCAATCATTGTAAACGAAGCCCCAATGACGCACAAGAGTGCTTATGAAGCAATTGACCGAACACTGCAAGACATCACAGGAAACAAGAATCCCATGGGTGGCATTCCAACCTTATTTTGCGGTGATTTCCGTCAAATCCTCCCAGTGGTTAAAAATGGCACAAGGGCTAACATTGTCAATGCAAGTTTGAAACAATCCTATCTCTGGAGGCACGTTATAGTGAAGAGACTGACTACTAATATGAGAGCCTATATCTCTGATAACACAGCTGCAGCAGACTTCTCAAAATTGCTTCTCCAAATCGGTAATGGTCAGTTTCCTATCACTTCTTCACCTGACACAATTAAGATTCCAACTGCGCTTGGTAAATGTGTCGGTAATCAGAAGCAACTGAAAGACAAAGTGTACCCAGACCTGCAAAACAATGGAAAATCACCGGATTGGCTTGCTGAGAGGGCTATTATTTCGCCATTAAACAGCAATGTGAATCATTTGAACAATTCAATAATGGATGAATTTCCAGGAGACACAAAGCAATACAAGTCAGTTGATCCGGCTACTAATGAATATGAAGCTGTTCACTACCCTGTGGAGTTTTTAAACTCTTTGGAGATATCTGGAATGCCTCCACACATTTTAAATCTCAAAATTGGATCGCCAATCATGATTCTTCGATCCTTGGAACCGCCAAAAACAACAAACGGAACCAGATGTGTTATCACCAGATTGCACACCAATGTACTTGAGGCCACCATTTCTTGTGGTCCCTACAAAGGCGAAACCGTTCTACTGCCAAGGATCCCCTTAGTTCCATCGGACTCAGAACTTCCATTTAAATTCCGGAGACTCCAATTTCCTGTGAAGGTGTGTTTTGCAATGAGCATAAACAAAAGTCAAGGTCAGACATTTAACACCATTGGCGTAGACTTGACATCAGACTGCTTCAGTCACGGTATGTTCTACGTCTCCATCAGCCAGACAGGAAGTTCAGAAAAACTCTACATTCTGGCTCCAAATCAAAGCAGCAGAAATGTAGTTTACCCTGAGGCTCTTCAGTGAAAAGTTCGAGAAATGGATATGAGGAAAACTGACATGATCTGATTGTGGTAAGTTTTTAGTATTGAATGTGCAAGATAAAATTTAAGCAAGAGTTGAAAATTACTTCAATGAAAAATTTACTATGTAACATCAAGTAACCTTCCTTTTGATGAAAATGTTTTGTGAAGTTCCTGATTGAATTTCAGTCACTACAAGAGGTAGTTAAAATGTTAATCACCTTATGCAATCGTTGCTCTTACAACATCAACTTACTGGAAAGGTGCCCACAGATTTTGGTACCCGAGTGCGCAACAAAGCTCCGTGCTTCGCACGGGTATCTTTGCTAGTATATATATATATATATATCAATCTATATATATATATATATATATCAATCTATATATATATATATATATCAATCTATATATATATATATATATATCAATCTATATATATATATATATATCAATCTATATATATATATATATATATCAATCTATATATATATATATATATATCAATCTATATATATATATATATATATATCAATCTATATATATATATATATATATATCAATCTATATATATATATATATATATCAATCTATATATATATATATATATATCAATCTATATATATATATATATATATCAATCTATATATATATATATATATATCAATCTATATATATATATATATATATCAATCTATATATATATATATATATATCAATCTATATATATATATATATATATCAATCTATATATATATATATATATATCAATCTATATATATATATATATATATCAATCTATATATATATATATATATATCAATCTATATATATATATATATATATCAATCTATATATATATATATATATCAATCTATATATATATATATATATATCAATCTATATATATATATATATATCAATCTATATATATATATATATATATCAATCTATATATATATATATATATATCAATCTATATATATATATATATATCAATCTATATATATATATATATATCAATCTATATATATATATATATATATATCAATCTATATATATATATATATATATATCAATCTATATATATATATATATATATCAATCTATATATATATATATATATATATCAATCTATATATATATATATATATATATATATATCAATCTATATATATATATATATATATCAATCTATATATATATATATATATATATCAATCTATATATATATATATATATATATCAATCTATATATATATATATATATATATATCA